>NW_006408603.1:9704655-9705735 GCF_000296735.1 Chrysochloris asiatica
GTCTCTGTCTCTATCTCAGGCATCTTGTCTCTCTGGGTAGGGTCCCGCTCTCAGCTCTTCTCCGTTGATGGCCCCAGAGACCTCCGTTCCTATCCTGGAGAATTAATCACTCCCTTCCTCTTTTTCTCTGACCCTCCACCTTACCAAACATGATATCCTTCTCCAGTGACTGGTCCCTCCTGACAGTATGTCCAAAGTATGAGAGACCAAGTTTGGCCATCCTGGCCTCCAAGGAGCACTCTGGCTCAGTAATATTTAATGGAAAATTAGAAAATATCACAAACTATGGTCCTTCTTTGTAATCACACCCTTTGTGTAGTCCTTCCTCACAAAGCTGTATCTGTGCTGGTTAATGTTGTATGCCAGTTGTGGTGTAAATCTTAAGGTGTGTCATCTTCCTCCTTGTGCTCTTTATATCCCTGAGTTCAACATAAGAAGTTAGGCTAACCTGATTCTAACTCCTTAGATCGTAGATCCAAGCCTGGTAAATACTATTTGAGCATATGGAATGAAGGAATGCATTCATGTATGAATATTAGGGATGCCAGCCACTTGACTTTTGTCTTATGTTTTGCTTTAGTCGTTCGTTTCTTAACTGACATGATGTTATAAGAGACACATGGAATGAAAATAGCTTGTTTTGTCTTGTTTTCTTTTACTGGTGGGAATTTTGATAATGGTGAGACTTACTATTTTTAGAGATTAAGTTTTGTTTTGTTTTTTTTTTCTTAAATGTTTTATTGTGAATTATGTAATAGTTTACATGGCAGAACGTTAGTTTTACATTCATTCTATCGTATATTGTCTCATTGTCATGGTTACAGTCCCCTCCATACATCAACAACCAACCAAAGGGTATACCCTGCGCAGGTCTGCTCCCCCCTCACTCCCTACCCCCCCTGGTCTTCAGCACACAGTCCCTCTCCCTCTCTGGTTCTAAAGTCCCCAGCTCCTCCATAGTTCCACGTCATCATCTCTGCCTCCATTTCAGGCATCACTGCTTCTCTGGGTAGGGTCCTGCTCTCACTCTTCTTCGTTGATGGTCCCAGGGACCTCTGCTCCTAGACTGGAAAGTTAGTC
>NW_006408603.1:9706097-9737737 GCF_000296735.1 Chrysochloris asiatica
CTTCTGGTTGAGCTCTGATCATCCAGTCATTGAAGCCAGGTCAAGTGGGTATTATCTGTAAGTGTGGGTGTTCTTGTGCATATGCCCTCTCTTCTTATCAGCTGGATGCTTCACTCTCCATTCTAGTCCTCTGTGGCTATGTCACTGACTCTGGGCCCAAGAGTCCCCAGGTCTTGGCACACTGCTGGACAACCAGGTCTTCACCCGGATTCACAGGAGACTATTGAACTTTGTAGGGCTTAGCTCGCCACTTCATTGCTGTTTTTTCCTCACTTTCCCTTATCGGTGACGAGTGTGGTCACCAATCAGAGTATGTATTCCCATTGGGTCTTATTCTCAGAAGGGAGTTTGCACTGAGGGGACCCGATCACTTGCCTTGATGTTTCCTGGGCAAGCAACTTGCTTGTTGTTCTTGTAGTAACAGCCAGTCTGCTTATGTTGTTTTATATTTTTCCTGTCAGTCTTTCTTTCAAGAAGTATCTTCTGTTCTTCTAGCCGCTCCAGGCTGGTCTGCTCGTCCTTTCAAGTAGAAATTTCCCATTTCTGGAGATCTGGATGTGGTTCAGGCTTCCACCTATAGTCTTATGTATTGCAGAGGCTCTGCAGGAAGCCTCCTTCACTGGGCACATTGTAGCCCCATTTTAGGTATTCCAATCAGTTATAGGCAGAAGACGGACTTACAGGCTTTCTATGGTGATGTTTCTGGCTATTCCTTTCTCTCCCCCTCCAGTCTATTTTATAATATAATGCAAGGAAAACCAAGATTCAAAAGACAGCCAAGCATCTTAACATTATTTCATCCCTTTTCCACTTTCCAGCCATGTCTCAAACCTTGTATCCCAAGCCCTGTTGTTCCACAGTTGTTCCAAGGTTGTTCCATACATCATTCTTTACCTCTGTCCTGCTTAGCCCATGCAAACCTGCCTAATTGTTCTCCCGTCTGCTGTGTTCTTCCATTCCCCTCTCCCTTCTTGTATATTGCCACCTTCCCCAGCACCCAAACTATTCTGTGTCTAATCCCTGCCCTGTGCTCCACCTTCCCCTCCTTCCCCTCATCCACCCCCAACATCCCAGCAATCAACAAAGAATCCCCCTCACCCCCTTTAGTATGGGTTCTTTTTCTTAGTCTTTTACAGTAGTGGTCCTATGCAGTATTTCTCTTTTTGTGACTGACTAATTTCACTCAACATAATGCCCTCAAGGTTCATCCATGTTATGCGGTGGCTTGCGGCTTCCTTGTTGTTCTTCAGGGTGGCATAGTATTCCATTGTGTGTATGTACCACAGTTTGTTTATCCATTCTTCAGTTGATGGGCATTTTGGCTGTCTTCATCTTTTTGGTATTGTAAATAGTGCTGCTATGAACATTGGTGTGCATATATCTTCTCATGTTGTGGTTTGTTTTTCTTGTGGGTAAATACCAAGTAGAGGAATTACTGGATCATAAGGTATTTCTATTTTCATCCTTCTGAGGAAATGCCATATTGCTTTCCAGAGAGGTTGGACCATTTTGCAGTCCCACCAGCAATGCAGGAGTGTCCCTAGAGATTAAGTTTTAAATTGGAAATTAAACCAAAGTGATACTGATAAAGAAACAAGATCTCCCCCACCTGTTTTTATAGCAAAAGGTGCTTTAAAATAAGTATATGATACACATTATACCCATTTCCTTTGTAGAGTTGTCTTATGGGAAAATTTGGATATACTTTAAGCATATTGAGTTGATGGTAATTTTTTAATAATAAAAATTTCCATAGATGATATATGTGCATGCATTTGCCTTCTCAAACTTTTATTCATCTATAAGTTAAAAAATGTAATTACATTTTTATATTAAAATAATTAAATTGTTTTATTTTTATAGGTCCATTCAAAAGCTTGGTGAATTAAATATTGGAATGGACAGCCTCGGTAATGAGGTGCCAGCAGTCAGTCAGCAGTGTAATGGGAACAAAGGCAATGGATCTAATAATTCCTCCATGACGAGTTTTGCTAGCCCACCCCAAGACTCCAGTCAGAGAATAATACATGATGCTGCAAATACTCATACAAGCATTCCTCATAATTCTGGATCAACAAATCACATGCCTTTTCTTGAGGAATCATCGTCTTGTGGAAGCCAAGTGTAAGTGTTTGACTTTGTAAAACCTTGATACATTATCATTTTACTAATAAATATAAGGAGTCCTGGTCTGGCGCTATGGGCTAATGCGTCAGACTGCAAAGTCATTTGAATTGCAAAGGTTAGTGGTTCAAGCTCACCAGCTGCTCTTTGGAAACCCTCTACAGGGTTGTTATGGGTTGGAATCGATTCGACGGCACTTAACAACAACAATGAATATAAAGAGCCCTGGTAGTATAGTGGATTATGAGCTGGGCTACTAACCACAAGGTCACTAGTTCAAATCTACCAGTTGCTTTGTGAGAGAAAGATGAAACTTTCTGCTCTCATAAAGATTCACAGCCTTGGAAACCCCACACAGGTTTGCTATGAGTCGTTACTGACTTGGTGGCACACAACCACCACCACCTCCACTAATGAGTATACATACACAAACATTAAAAGTTGAACTTCTTTTTGGCACCTTACAATTAAAAGTTTTTGGAGCTATTACCCATTAATTTTTGTCTAATCTGCCTTTGTTTATCTATATTACCTTCTACCAACTTTTAAGTCTCTTAATATTCTATATTTTCTGAGGTTTTGTGTGTATGTGTGTCTTCTCCACCACCAAGGCAATTCTATGTTTTTTATAACATGTATGACCAAGATCATGTTTTAGGCTTATCTGCTTTCCTTATTTCTTGCCATGGGCCCCCTTCCGCACATATCTTTAAACCCTCAGACTTTCAGGGCACAGGAAGGTGTTTTACAACATGGTGGATTGAGTGCATGCAGTAGGACAGTGTTGGCAGCTCTGGCCATTACAGCTGCTGAAGTCTTTGTGCATATTTTTTCACTGGTTTCAAGTGTTTTTAACTTGCTATCATTAATAAACAGGAGCTCTGGTAGCCTAGGGTTACTAATCGGGCTGCTAACCTCGAGGTCGGCAGTTTGAAACTACCCGCCGCTCCATGGGAGAAAGATGAGGCTTTCTGCTCCCGTAAAGATTTACAGCCTCAGAAACCCTGTACAGGGTCCCTATGAGTCGGAACCGACTCCACGGCACATAACCACCACCAACCAATCATTAATAAACAGGTGTTAATTTATTCAGTGGGAATAGTTAAGGAGTATTTTCCTTTGTTTAATCTTAATATAAAACACTTTTGAAGAGGGGTGGCATAAGATGTCAAAGTGAATAGACGCTCCCAATTACTCCACAGCAACGAACCCACTGAACAACTAATCAAAACAAACACAGAGTGATGAGATCTCAGAACTCTGGACATCAGCTGAGATGTTGGAGAGTCCGGATGAGTCTAGAAGAGGGGTGGGGATGGCACAGAAGCTGGGAGAACCTGCCTGTTAATATCAGGAGCAGCTGCTCTTCACAGCCATTTTGGGGTGGGGCTGGGAACACAGGGAACACAGCAAAGGAAGTTGTAGCCTAAATTTTTTTTAAGGCCATGAAGAGTGGCTGTGGGAGTTGGCGGGCTGTGCAATAGAGAGCACAAGAAGGGAGGCAGTGGTGCTACTGCAGTGCTGTTGAATTTTTCTGAGGCTCAGCATTAGGAACAGCAAAGGTAGTAGGACAAGGGGAATATTCACTTGTTGACTGTCAGGACAACACATAGGAAAACAGCCCACAGTGGTACTCTATGAATGAACCTCTATGGGAAAGACATAGAAAGCCCCCACCTTTGCCACAGGAAAGTCAAGTTCTATCGCTTAAATCAGTATCTGTGATCAGCTAGCCATCCCTTTCCATTATACGGGTATTGAATTCAGAGATCAAACATCCAGAACTCGTGAGTCAGCAATGAAAAAAACCCTAGAGTGCCCTCTAGTGGTTCTCAGTAGAAGATACCAAGCCTGTTTCTACTGTGTCAAGTATGACTCATAGCTACCTTGTGAGGCTGCATAGAGCTGCTGTGTGTGTGTGGGGGTGGGGTGGGGTGAGGGGGGAGTGTTCAGGACCAGCTGGTGGGTCTGGGCTGTGATATTTCAGTTAGTAACTTACCCCCTGTACCAGCAGGGCATCCTATCAAAAAATTTCCTACAAAAACAAAAATACAAAATTTAATGTAAAAAAAGCAAAGGTAACAAAATGGCCCCAAGTTAAATAAAAAGTAAGTAATAAACCACACAGAATCAAAAGAGAAGGACTAGTCAAATACAAAACAGGAGGAAATGTCTTGCTTATAGGCAGAATAATGCAAAAAATTGATAATTTCTGACATGGTGCTAAATATATTTAAGAAAAACAAAAAGACTAGTTTATCTTGGTGATAGAAGTGACACTTTTGTGTAATAGCACAGCACAACCAAAGTGAAAGTAAGTGTCTGAGCACATACGGATCGGTGTGGACAAGTATCTAGGCACATACGGATGGGTATAGACAAGCATCTGAGCACATACAGATGGTGTAGACAAGTTAGTATATAGGTAGGTGCAGATGTGTACAGAGGTGAGAACAGATAGAAATATCTATAGGTACGTGTTAACATAAATATGTGGGTGCAGGACATATATGTATTGAAGACACAAATACTGATACTCCTCAGACATAACTAAACATCATCCAACATTGGTTTTCTGAGTTTGTAAGGCTTAGGAATCATAGCCTCATGGTAAAACTAAGTAAACTGTCATATTCATAAAAGTCATAATTGGTGCAAAAATACGAGCCACCAACCATTCCTCCCACAGCCTTCTCTACTCCTCAGTTAGGTTCAATAATCCATTGCAGTGACCACACAGAACTCAGAGACAATGCTCACAGATAATGGAGTTTATTAGGGAAGTTAACAGGTTACAAGAGTCAGAAAATGTTTAGGGCACAGTTGTTCCAGCCAGTTGTTAATAAATGTCCACAGAACACACCACTCCACAATAAGCCTCAGCCTGAAGGTACTTGGCTCTAGCTCCGCCAGTCTGCAAGCCTAGATACTCCACTTAAGTGCCTGGAGGCACCCTGCTCCAAGCAAACTTCCTGCCCAAAGTCATTCAGCTTTACTTGCTCTCTCGGCTGGGAAGCCCACTGCTCTGTCTCGTGATCTGGTTCTTGGTTCTACTGCTGCTGCTCCCCTGCCACTCCTTCCTTCTCTGGGTCCAAAGGACATGCTCCACTCCTGACCTTTCTTCTTTGATAGCAGTGAGAGCTGCCCCCTCCTGCTTCTAAGCTAGCTCATTTTAAACCCACGTTAGAGTTCCAAGTTTTCAGTTACAGTTAACTCTGTTAATATCCACAGCTGAATCATGTCATCCTATCAGTATCTTCTCCCATCTTCTCCAACCCAGACCCAGCAGGGCAGAAACATTGTTTAGTGGGAATTATATAGACTATGGCTAGAAGAGATGTTAGGTAATTCACTACACCACAATTGGCATTTAGTGAAGTGAGTAGCATCTGGGATCTTAAAAGCCTGTGAGTGACCAAGACACAACTATGAGTCTCTACTTTCCAGGACCAAAGAAAGCAATCAGAAGGTACCCAAAAGCGCAGAGAAGAAACAAGTGTGCATGAGCCACAGCCTCGTCTATCTTAAGATCAGAAAATTTAGATGGTGCCTGACTACCACTACAGACCATTTTACCTGGGGTCACAATAGTTGGTACCAGATAGTATAGGAGAAAAATAGGGAGCAGAACTCATACTTTTTTTTAAAAACAAAGCTAGACAAACTGTAAAAGTAGAGAATGGTCTCAGAGACATCTTTAAATATAGACATATGCCCTGAGATCACCTTTTAGTGAAATAGTGAGACTGCTACCTGTAAGATTGGTGCCCTGCTTAAAAACCTTCAGCTTGAGACCAAAAGGTCAACAACAACTCAGAAGATAAGGGGGCAGGAAGATAAAGAGAAACTTGACACTTTGTGATAAATGTAATTAGTGTCACTGATTGAAGAAGTTGAAGCTGAACTGAAGCCATTAAGCAATTAACAAAGCTCCAGGAATTGAAAGAATACCACTTGAGCTGTTTCAACAAATGGTTACAACACTGGAAGCACTCACTCATCTCTGCCATGAAATTTGGAAGACAGCTACCTGGCCAACCAACTGGAAGAGATCCATATTTGTGCACATTCCAGACGAAGGTAACTCAACAGAATGTGAAAATTATCGAACAGCATCTTTAATATCAAATGCAAGTAAATTTTGCTGAAGAGAATATAAAAGTGGTTGCAGCAGTGCATTAACATGGAAATTCAAGCTGGATTCAGAAGAGAACACAGTGCAAAGGGTATCACTGCAGATGTCAAATGAATGTTGGCTGAAAGTAGAGAATACCAGAAAGATATTTACTAGTGTTTTATTTACTATACAAAGGCATTCAGCTGTATGGATCACAACTAATTATGGATAACACTGCAAAGATTGGGAATTCTGGAACACTTAATTGTGGAACCTGTACATAGACTAAGAGTTATTTAAACAGAACAAGGAGATAATAATTTATGCCTTAAAATCAGGGAAGGTATATTTATTTAATATATATGCTGAACAAATCTGAGAAGCTGACTATATGAGGAACATGGCATTAGAATCTGAGGCAGACCAACCTGTGATATGTAGATGACATTACCTTGCTTGGTGAAAGTGATGAAAACTTGAAACATTTACAGCCATTAAGTGTGGATTGCACCTCAACATAAAGAAAACAAAAATTTTTGCAATTAGAACAATTAGCAATGTCATGATAAATGGAGAAGAAAATGAATTGTCGAGGATTTCATTTTGCTTGGCTCCACATCAGTGTTCATGGAAGCAGCAGTCAAGAAATCAAATGTCAAACTGCACTGGGCAAATCTGTTGTACAAGACCTCTGTAAAGTGTTAAAGAGCAAAGATGTCACTTGGAGAACTAAGGTGTACCAAAACCAAGCCATGTTATTTTCAGTTGCCTCATATGCATATGAAAACTGGACAATGAATAAGGAAGACTGGAGAAGAACTGATGCATTTGAATTATGGTGTTGCCGAAAAATACTGAATATATCACGCACTGCCAGAAGAACAAACAAATATGTGTTGCAAGAAGTACAGCCAGATTGCTCCTTTGAAGCAAGGATAGCAAGACTTTGTCTCACTGTACTTTGGACATGTTACCAGGAAACACCCTCCCCTGGAAAAGGATATCGTGCTTGGTAAAGTAGATGGTCAGCACAAAAGAGAAGGACCTGCACTGAGATGTATTAGCATAGTAGCTGCAATAATGGGCTATATGGTGACAATTGTGAGACCAAACAACAGCAACACAACCCAACAATTTTTGTGGAAATTGTCAAATGAGAACCTAATTTGCTATGTAAACTTTTACCAAAGACGCAATAAAATATTATTTTGTTAAAAGTCACTTTTTTCAAGTACACTTATAGTAATATACATACATGATTTAAAAAAATCAAATCACTTTTATATATCAACATGTGAGGTGGATTTAAAAAGTTCATGGAAAAACAGAATGAAAAGGTTAACGTACTCTTTGAAGCCTTTCATGTAGCTATCTATGTATCAATTTTTGTTTGAATCAGTATTCAGTGTTACCATTTCTTTGGTTGTATAAATGTTTTTCTGTAACCTTATTAAAAACAAAACAACAATTTGAGAATGGCACATTTAAAAAATAAGTAACTTGTAACTTGTTTTTTAGTATTTGGATGCTTATTAAAGTGTAACTATAAAAGTGTTTCCTTTTCATACAACTTTCTGTTTTACTGGGAGACAGTAATTGGGAGACAGTAATTGCCTCATTTTGGTGTGCATGTGCGTGCTCAGTCTTCTATGTACCTATGTCCCATCATAAACCATCAGCAAACTCTTTGCTATAGTTGTAAAATCATAAAACTCTTCATCACAGTCAAATATATCAGGTAATTTCTTTATTTCAATTAATTTTTTTTTTTTTTTTTGGTCAGGGAGATGTCCCTCTCTGGGATTACTTCTACTTTACTTTAGAGTCATTGTTCTTAGAGCATTCTGGGACTTTCCTTCATCATTCTCATGGGAATTGCTTCTTTCCTGTTTTCAGGTTTCTTCATAGTTTCCTGAAAAGGGACACATCAGATGGGAAATTTCTGAGACTCTGCATATCTAAAAAATGTATTTATTCTATTTTATACTTGATTTGTTAGTGCAGCTGGGTATTGAATTCTGTGATGGAACACACTCCTCAGAGCTTCAGAGGCATTGCTACAGTCTTTATAAAACCATCTTGTAGTTTCAGTGTCCCATTAAGAAGTATGACGCTACTTTGTTTCTGATCCTTTGAGGCCTGCTGAAAGTTTTTAGGGTCTTCTTTTCCCTGAGGTTCTAAATCTTCATGATATACCTCAGAGTAGTTCTTTTTTTTTCTCTCTCTCTCTCTCTCTTTTATTCTGCTGGAAGCTTTGTGGACCCTTCAAGCTAGAAATTTAAGTTCTAGGAAATTTAAAAAATATTTAGTAATTTCCTATTGATTTATTCTTTTCTACTACTATATTTGTATTTTCCAAAAGTTTTTTGTTCTCTAAATTTTCCTTTTTTGTATGTGCTTTTTAAACTAAAGCTTATTCTTGATTTCTGGCTTATTTTCTTTTATAATTTATAAGCTTCTTCATTGTATTTTAACAGATTGTTTTGGCTCTCAGCATTGCCTCTCTTCTACCAAGCTCCTTTTTTGTTTTAGTCTCTGATTTTTATCTCGGAGGTTTTTGGAAATCTTTGTCTAGAAAGAGTGGAGTATTTTAAAAAGCCATTTGGAAGAAAAGTTTTTGTGTGAGTGGATCTTTCTCAAAATAGTGATTAGGTGCAAACATTGATTAGGTGAAAACATTATTTGATTGAGTGACCCTCAACTGTCAGTATCTGTTTAGCCTTTTCTTTTGAGCCAGATTATTGTTTAAGAGAGCAATCTCCAAATTCAGCCTGGGGTAGCCTCTAAGCATTGCAACCAGGATTCTGCTGGAGCTAAGCAGAGGAAGAAAGCACTATACAATATGTGGGCTTTGTCTTAATTTCCTTTAAAAACTGGCTTCTTATCCAATCCTTACCACTATGTTTGATGTTGCTGAATCCAGAGCCTCTTAGTAAACCTCTCTAGAGAGTAAATTTTGACTGGGGTCAGTGAGGGTTATTTGCCAATCAATAAAAATGAAATGATGAATTAATTTGTTTTGATATTCAGAATAATCTCTATTTGAATTTCTACCCATGCAGCTCATCAGAACCATCGATTGTTAAACCACCTCTTGGAGATTCTTCAGGGAAACTATCAAGGTCAAGAGGGGAAGAGGTAACACTTTGAGGGAGGGGGTTTCCTTGTTTTTATATCTACTTGCAGATTTCACTAAGGAACTGTGAACATGTTGTCAAGAAGGACCAGTCCCTGGAGAAGGACATCATGCTCAGTATAGTGGAGGGTTAGCAAAAAAAAGGAAGACCCTGAACGAACTGGATTGGCACAGTGACAATAACAATAGGCTCAACACATAACAATTGTGAAGGTTGTGTAGGACTGGGCAGTGTTTTCATTCTGTGTGCATAGAGTCCCTATGAGTTGAAACTGACACAATGGCACCTAACAATTACAAAAACAACTGTAACAGTGACACACCCAGTCCAGAGGACCCTTTTCTAGGTGTGTCAGTCCTGATGAGGGTAACCTGTAGGATAGTTTCAAGTGATACCAGTAACAGGAGTCACCACAACTTTTATACAGAACTGTGTCTGTTTGTCTTCTTCAGAACAATGCTGCAGACAGCCAGGCTCATAATTTAACATAAAAATGAAGCTCAACTTTAATGTTCATTGTTGCAGTTTAAAGGGGTATTTCTAAATGTCAGTTTGAAATGCTGAGATATTGGTTGCTAGAGATGATGGTAAACTAAATAGATTAAGTAAAAGTTTTATACTACCTGTTTTAAGAAATACAAGGGATTTTTGTATGTTTTTGTTAGAACTTCTATATATGTGAACTTTTATTTCCTTGACATCTAAATGCATGTTCTTATATGTTGTTGTTTTTAAGTGCCATCAAGTCGGTTCCAATTTAAGTGACTCTGTATAGGATTTCCAAGTAATGGCTGGTGGGTTTTGAACTGCCAACCTTCTAGTTAGTAGTTCAGTGCTTATCCCACAGTGCCACACCAGACTCCATTCTTGTATGAAGGGGCTTTAAAAAGTTCATGGAAAAATGGTATTGAAAAAGAATGGAAATTTTCCACACAAATTCCATAGATGAAAAATTCGAATGTCGATTTGAATTATTTTAGCAATGAGTATCGGTGAGCCGTGGTGTGGTGCTGTAAGATAAGTACTGTCTGGTAACCATAAGGCTGGCAGTTCAAACCCATAAGCTGCTCTTGGAAACTTTATACAGGGTTGTTATGAGTTGGAACTGACTTGATAGCACACAGCAACAACAAGCAAAAATAGAAAAATTAGAGTTACTTTGGATTTGCCACTTAAAAAAACGTATGGTTGTTGGTAGTGAACATAGAGTTCCAACAAGATTATTGCAGTCAAATGAGTTTAAATGAAAATTCATTATTTTCATAAGATGACTTTCCTATTTATTTTTTTAATAGGATGACAAGTCAAAAAAGCAGTTTGTTTGTATTAATACTTTAGAAGATACACAGGCTGTTAGAGCAGTGGCTTTTCACCCAAGTGGTGGTTTATATGCTGTCGGCTCGAATTCAAAAACTTTGAGAGTATGTGCCTATCCAGAAGTAATTGATCCAAGGTAAGAATAGATGCCTTCATTATTAACTTAGCTATCCAGCACTCGATGTTGACACT
Organism: Chrysochloris asiatica; assembly: GCF_000296735.1. NCBI lineage: Eukaryota > Metazoa > Chordata > Mammalia > Afrosoricida > Chrysochloridae > Chrysochloris > Chrysochloris asiatica. The sequence goes on from NW_006408603.1 coordinate 9,716,985, forward strand.
GAGTCAGTTCCAATTTATAGTGACCATATAGGACCAAGTAGAACTGCCCCCTAGGGCTTCCCAGGCTGTAAATCTTTACAGAAGCAGATTGTCACAGCTTTCTCACAAGGAGCGGCTGGTGGATTTGAACTACTGACCATTTGGTTATCAGCTAAGCACTTAATGCCTGTGCCACTGGGGCTCCTAGTATTATGTTGTTGTTGTTAGTGTTAATCCAAATTGACTTGATAGCAACTATCAAGAATGACATTCTACTTTTTGAAGTATAGATAAAATGCCCATCAAAGGTTAAATTCTTAAGGAACATAGCATCTAGGACCCTCCACTGGCTGAGCCTCCAACCTCACTGACAGGCCTATCCCACTCTGTCTGCCAGGCATTCTGGGCTTTATCTCCTCTAGTCCCATGGACACATTCCTATTATTTTCACTCAGCTGGGTCTTGCCATACTATAATATCTCTTCCCCACTTCTCTCTACCCCCTGAGATAGCTCAGATTACATATTTAAGAAATGTTTTTGAACTTTTTCAATTTAGAAACATTATTATCTTTTTTTTTTTTTTCTTTTTAAATTGTGAACTGAGTGATAGTTTACATGGGAGAACATTGGCTTTACACACCATCGTTTCATTGCAATGATTACAGTCTCCTCCATGCATCATCATTCAACAGTATTTGCTTACATTCTCTGTTTTTTTGTTTGTTTGTTTTTTGTGTGTTTAGGGTGGTGAGCGGGGAGATGTGCACAAAAACACTCAGTAATATATAATAATTTAAACAACCAAAGGGCACATTCTGCAAGCCTACCTCCTGGCCACCAGCACTCAGTCCCTTTCTTTCCATGAGTCTACAGTCTTCAGCTGCTCCCTCTCTCCATGTCCTCATTTCTGTCTCCATCTCTGGTGTTGCTGCTTCTCTGAATAGGGTCCCACATTCTGCTTGTACTCTATTCCCTTGGTAATCCTAAGGTCCTCTGGTTCTGGACTGTAAGATTAATTACTCCCCCGTTTTTGGTACAAAATTTATACCTTTACAGTTGTGACAGTCGCAATTAGTCATGATAACAGTTACTCACTATTGAATCATAAGACTCTTATCCCCATCTCTTTTCACCAGACCTGTCTGGCTAGACAAGATGACAACTATTCAGTGGAGACTCTACCTTCCTACACACACTGTTAAACTAAACTCCTTCTTGAAAACTTGTAAGCCAGTCACTTCATGCCTTTATCACCCCCTCATTTTAGGTAGCCAATGTCTAAGTTGCCAATCCCTATCTACACTGCATTAATACTTGATACGGAGACTCCTTCTTTCTCTGTTGGTATTTTGAGCTACTACATCCATGAGCATATGTCACGTTCATCAAATTATAGCAATTTACCCACATTTCCTTTATCAAAAATTGTGTTTTTGTTTTGTTTTTAATCTTCCTCTAGTTGAGTTTTGATTATCAAGCCTTTGAGGCTAGGCCAAATGGGTACTATCTGAAAGTCTGGGACATTATTAGGTTTTGAAAAAAATGTTTTCTTGTGTTTCTAAAAATATGTGAAATGGAGTTATATGTATAGTCTATGTAGTCTAAAATGAGAGATTAGTATCAAAATGGTTAATAATTTTATTTTCTGTATTTTAAATGTTTTAACTTTATTTTTTCTAGGATTTTGAAAACTGTTATTAACCTGTTGCCTGCTGCTTTTTTTTCTCCCTCAAGAACAAGTATAATATAGAACTTCATTATTAGTTAATTTTAGCAAGTAAGAAATTGAAATATCTTTGTTAAATTTTCTTTTTAGTGCACATGATGCTCCTAAGCAGCCAGTTGTACGTTTTAAAAGAAATAAACATCATAAAGGATCCATCTACTGTGTGGCCTGGAGTCCTTGTGGACAATTGTTAGCAACAGGATCAAATGACAAATACGTCAAAGTTCTGCCCTTTAATGCAGAGACTTGTAATGCAACAGGTAGGGCCCAAGTATGTAAGCAGTAGCTTTAGTATTGTATATTTTATGCTTTCCCCTTGCTATATAGCTCTGTATTGTTTTTTAATGAAATCTAAGAATATAGTCTTAAAAAGACTTAAGAAAAAAACAAACAAACATTCTAATTGCTTGGTTATACTCATGAAACATTCTTTTTTAAAAGTCAAGTTTTTCTAGGTGGCCATGTCATATCTAAGCCACAGAAAATTGTTATCCGGAAAATAACTTTGCAATAATGACCAAAATTATACTAGTGGATATATTTTGTCTTTGAGATAAAAAATAAGAAGGTAACCCTATATAAGACTCAATTTTTAGGGATGACAATATCTAAATCAGTATTGTGATTTCTCAAAGTTCTTTGCGCTATAAAGAGAAATTGATTATAATGGTGGTGGTAGTATGCTGTGGAGTCAAGTCTGACTCATAGCCACCCTGTATAGGATTTGTGAGATTGTAAGCAGAAAGCCTCATCTTTCTTCTGAGGAACTCCTGGTGGACTTGAACTGCTGACCTTACGGTTAGCAGCTAAATGCATAACCCACCATGCTACCAGGGCTCTATAATATCAGTCTTAAATGAAAACATAAACCCTAAACTACTTACCATTACACTTGGTCACTTTTGAGGCACTTTAGCAATCTCAAATGATCACAGTCAGTTGAGCAGCATCTTTTGTTTTTTAAATTCTTATTGCTGTTTCAGGACCAGATCTGGAATTTAGTATGCATGATGGGACAATTAGAGACTTGGCATTTATGGAAGGCCCAGAAAGCGGTGGAGCTATTTTAATAAGTGCTGGAGCAGGGGATTGTAATATTTACACAACAGATTGTCAAAGAGGACAGGGCCTACATGCTCTGAGTGGACATACTGGTATGTTATATCAGTCTGAAATGCTGCTTTTCTATATGTTCAACCCATGTTTTTTCATTCTGTGTTATATGTGTGTTAAATGTTGTTGAGGCAGTTCCCACTCATAGTGACCCTGAATAGGGTTTCAGAGGAGCATCTGGTGGATTTGAGGCACTGACCTTGTGGTTAGCAGTTCAGTGCTTATCCTATAGCGCCATCAAAAGAGATTTCTTCAACATAGGACATTTTTATTTTTAAAATTGTGAGCTTTGAATAACCACACAGTAGTGACAGTTAAAATTATTATTTCCCTGAATACTGAATCCTTTACTTGTATAATTAATTCCATAATTTAATCCTCATAACAACCCTGTGAGGTAGACAGTTTATCACCATTTTATACAGGAATAAAATGAGGCTGGAAAGATAAACTGACTTGCCCAGTTGCCGAGAGCCAGCCCCGGAAAATTTATTTCAAGGGCTTTTTCTGAAGGTGGGTGTGGCGTCAGCGGAAAGAATTACACAGAGTCAATAAGTGATAATGAATTCAAAAATCTTCTTATTACATGCTTTATTCTTCTCTCATTCTTTACTGTCCTGCTCATTTTTTACCCTCCTGCTCATTCTTTTCTCTCCTGCTCTCCTGCTCATCTCTTCTGCTTTTTTACTAGCTTCCCCTCCTTCCATTTCTTTACTGTCTCCTTCTCTACATTACTCTTATTCTTTTTCTTTCTACACTACTACTCCTAATTATCTACATTACTTCTTTCACTACTCCACTCCCCTGCTCCTTCTCTACATTACTCCCTCTATCCTCCCTCCATTCTTTTCTCGTCTCCTCTCCATCTCATATTCCTTCTTCTCCCCCTTCCTCTCTCTCTTTCTTACAACCCCCTTATATACCGTTACAAAAAACATTGCTTTCATAGTAATCAATGACATCAAAGTACAATCTATTTTGGGGGCACATTCCTCATGGTTTACAACTCTTAAATTTACAACAGGGATGGGAAGTTATAGCAGAAACATTATCTCAAGGCATAGGAGACATTCAGGCGCCTTGAAACCTTTTAGTTAAACATTTGTTCCTACATAAATCTATTCTTTTCTCTGAGAAGCAAGTTAACCTTCACATATGTTTCTTAACCTTTGTCTGTTGAGTCTTCTTAATTTAGTTGTTAGGTGCAATTAACTCTCCATTAACTTCTTCAATACACTATCTGCTTATAGCCTACAAAAACATCACCTATCAGAACATTTAAAAAACTGAGGCTATGAAAAACAACTCTATTTTACTGATCATTTGTTTAAGAATGTCAAAGTCAGACTTTTTATTTAGTATCTGTATATACTCATAGTCTTTATCTATAGTCTAATTGTTTTTAGGAATTCTTGTACCCACAGCCCTTATTTATGGCCTAGTTGCTTTTAGGGATTCTTTATTGCCTTAAACTAAGGCTACAAGGAAGAATGTTTACAATCATTAAACCTAAGCTGGTAGTAATTCAACTGACAGATCCTGTCTACTAATAATAGTCTTAAGAACATTTTTAATATAAGTATTAAAACTACCTAAGATTACAAGTAGAATAAAATGTAACTAATATATGGCTTCAAACTTTTAATAAAAATATACTAAAGTGTGGGAGAGTCAAAATCCAAAGTAAAGGGATACTAACAAAATCATGAATAAATCAGAAAATGATTCAAAAGGAAAAAAATAACTAGGGGCCTGCGCATAGAATATTATCTTTGTGGCTTTGCCATCCAAAGAAAAATAATTCATTGTTGCTCTGCAAAAACAATGACTTCTTCTATGCCCAGGTTTCCCCGTGTCTCATTTATTTTAATTCCTCAATTAATATGTCTCAATTTATTTATTTTAATTCCTTAATTATGGCTTTTGCCACCCAGTAAATCTGTTAAGTGTCAAAACTGAGATTTGAACCAGATCTGTTTAAAAACTGGTGATCTAATCCCACAATCCTGTACCCTTCCCCCATTGACAAATTGCCATAATTTCAAATGGTAGCTTGCTTTTCAGTTCTAATTATGATGTCCTGAAAAATTGAGTCTAATGTACTAATGAAATCATCAAAGAAAGATTAAATTTGTGCAGTATAGTTTTGATGTTGTACATCATACTGAACTTCAATTATTTGAAAATTGCCAATCTATTTGATATCTCTGGAAAATTTGTTACAAGGTATTTTATATTAACCAGACCATCACATGCCCAGTTCAAAGGAATACTGTGCTTTGAATGTGTTAAGAAAAAAAGTGTTACTCCACTGTAATAACAGTACATTGTCTTTTACAGGGCATATTTTAGCACTTTATACCTGGAGTGGCTGGATGATTGCATCTGGTTCTCAAGATAAGACTGTTAGATTCTGGGATCTTAGAGTACCAAGCTGTGTTCGTGTTGTTGGCACAACATTCCATGGGACTGGTAGGTTTTTCTGTAATTTAAATGAAGTTATATGAGAGGAAGAAACTTTAAAAACTTATTTTATTACCACTAACCAACTAATAATAGGAATGGTAATAAAATAAGTATTTGATAGCTTATTGATTACATTTAATTCTTTAAAAATACTTTCATCTGTTACCTTATATGTAGAAATAATATTCAGCTTAGGAAACTGAGGTCTGGGGAAATTCAGTTGATGGTAACAAGACCATTTTAGAATTTAGACTTTTAAAAATAATTTTTTTAAATGCATATTCACCTGATACAATTTCAATTGATAAAAAAGGATATATACCAGTTTCTTCTCACTCCTGTTATTTTGTCTCCTTCCCTAAGGAACTAGTTTCTGATTTTTTCTTCTAAAAACATTCTGTAAATGTAGAACCAAAAGTTTGTACATATACTAATCTTCCTTCTTTTAAAACACCAAACCACACAGAGTAATATGTGACAGACACTTAGATTTTTAAACTTAATGTTGTTATTGTTGTTATGTGCTGTGGAGTTGGTTCTGACTCATAGCGACTCTGTACAGGGTTTCCGAGGCTGTAAATCTTTACGGGAGCTATCCTTCTCCCGCAGAACAGCTGGTAGTTTTAAACTGCTGACTGTGAGATTAGCAGCCCAATTCATAACCATTACGCTACCAGAGCTTCTTTATGCCTTGGATTATTCCAAGTTGCAAAAATATATATGGCTCCAAACATTCCTCCCATAGCTCTTTACTCAGCTGGGTTTGATAATTGTTCAATGGCCACACAGAACTCAGACAACATACCGGATTATGGGATTTAATAGGGAAGTTAAATTTAAATTCAAGGTCAGAAATGCTCAGGGCACCGTTGTTCCAGTCATCTGCTGACAAATGCCCACAATATTCACTGTTCCACCAGAAGCCTTAGCCTGAAGGCATTTGGCTGTAGCTCCACCAGTCAGCAAACAGCTTCTCAACTTAAGTGCCTGGAGGCACCCTACTCAACAAGCAATCTTCCTGTTCAGAGTCACTCAGCTTTACTTGCTCCATGGACTGGGAAGCCCACTGTTCTCTCTCATGCTCTTGTTCTTGATTATGCTGCTGCTGCTCCTCCAGTGTTACAATTTTCTGTTCCTGGGTCGAGGACACTGAGATCTCAAGGTCCAAAGGGCACGCTCTACTCTTGGCTCTTTTTCTTTGATGGTAATGAGACTCCCTGCCCCCACCCCACCCTCACCGCCTCCTGCTTTTGAGATGGCTCATTTCATTTAAACCCATGCTAGAGTTTTCAGTTTTTACAGTTACAATTAACTGAATCATGTCATCAGTATTTTCTCCTGCCTTCTCTTACTCAGACCCTGCAGAGCAGAAATGTCATTTGGTGGGAGTTACAGAGTTATAAGAGACATTAGATAATTCACTACACCACACATGTAAACCAGGTTAATGCTCTTTGCATTATTTCACCTTTTAAAACATTGGTATCTAAGAGTATACAGTATTCTGCCATTTTTTTATTTTGTTTTGGAGTATATTTTCTGCCCTTTTTAATATCAATTTGTGGCATTATTTCAAGTGAAAAGACATATCCTTAATTTTTTTTTTAAAATTGCTTTATTTTGACTTTTATGGACTTTTTCTTTTTCTATACTTCTTCTATATGGGAGCCATAGTATTCATTATTTTAACAAATCTGATCCCATCACATCTTGCTTATATGTCCATGACTTCTCCTTGCTCTTAGGCTAAAGTACAGACTCTTTACCATGACCTATGATACCAAACCGATCTGGTTGGCTTACCTTTTTAGTCTCATCTCCCATCACTTGCGTCTTTCATTTCAGTTCTTCTGACACGTCATACTCTCCCCACTTTCAACAACATGCTACTTTCTTAGCCTGAAAATATTCTGCGTACCTTAAGTGTTAACTTCAATATCTTCTAGTCCAGAGAGGCCTTCTTTGACTGCCCTAAGTGGCATGTCACCGTTAGTTTCTATCACTAACTCCCTGGTGTGGTGTTGCGGGTTAATGTGCTGGACAGCAAAGTTGGTTTGAACTGCAAGGTCGGTGGTTCAAGCTCACCAGCAGCTCCTTGGAAACCCTACACAGGGTTGCTATGAGTTGGAACGGACTTGATGGCATTAAACAAAAAAAAAAACCCTCCCATTTCTTTCTTTCATAGGTCTTATCTCTACTTACTAGTTGTATATTATCTATCTCCTTCGGTAGATTTTACATTTCACAAAGGAAGCAATCATATCTGTTTTATTACCCAGAGGTAGATTTAGCCCCTATAATAGTGCCTGCCTCAGGGGAAGTGATTTAATTATTTTAAGTGGAACCAAATTTTGTATGTATAAAACTAACCTAAATTTTCCCATGTGAATCAGCTCTTTTCCCCATCTTTCCTATTTTTGATGATGGCTTGCTTATTTTCTCACTCAACTAGAGAAGTCTGGGACTAATTTAACAATTCATTTTTTGCTTCCATCCAGGCAGTTAGTTGCTAAAATGATTGATTCTTTGTTCATTCTCTCATTATTCTCTTACTCTATCTTGTCTTTCAGTAGTCTATCTTCTAGAATCTGTCCATTTTAGTTTCATATACTTGTATGTTTTCCATGAATTAATCTACCCAAAATGCCGCTTGGATCATTTAATTAATTCTGTTGCTTAGAATATCTGCAGTAATACTTCACTGTCTACAGGAGGAGCAAGTTCAAGTTCTGTAGTTTGAGATTCAAGGTGCCTGATGGTTGATGTTACCTAACCTGGTAACATCAAGACTGTTAGCTCATTAAACTAAGAAACTCTAGCCAAACTGATTGTTGTTGTTAGGTATCATTGTGTTGGCACAGCCACATTGATTATCTGCCCTTACACATTTATCATACTTTTCCTGTAAACATGTTCTCACGTAATTTTTCCAGGCTGTAATCAAAACCAAACCCATTGCCATTGAGTTCATTCCGATATCTAGTGACACTATAGAACAGAGTAGATTTGCCCTATAAGATTTGCAAGGCTGTAATATTTCTTTTGAAAAAGTTTTATTGTGACTTAAATGAGCAGATCATCAGTTTTACATTCAGCAAATCCTATACTTTGTTTCAAGGAACTCTGGTAGCACATTGGTTACAAAATGGGCTGCTAACCCATTTGAAACTACCAGTGGTTCCGCAGGAGAAAGATGAGGTGTTCTGCTCCCGTAAAGATTTACAGCCTTGGAAACCCTGTGCAGGGTCACTATGAATCGGAACCAACTCTGCGGTACTTAACAACAACAACATACTTTGTTTCATCTCAGTGATTGCATTCCCCCTCCATGTAACAACAGTTATCCCACTTCCTCCTTGTGTTTCTTTTTTTTTAAGTTTTTATTGTGAATTCAGTAAAAGTCTACAGGGCAGATCATCAGTTTTACACTCAACAAATCATACACCCCATTTCATTACAATAATTATAATCCCCTCCGTGGTCCATCAGTCAACAGTATTTCTCTTTATTCATTTTAGCTCTTTTTTTTTTTTTAAAGTTTTAATTGTGGATTGAGTGAAAGTTTACAGGGCAGATCATCAGTTTTACATTCAACAAATCATACGCCTTGTTTCATTACAATGATTGTAATCCCTACCATGTACCATCAGTTAACAGCATTTCTCTCTATTCACTTTAGCTCTTTTTTTTTTTTTTTAAAAAAACACAACAAAAACACGCAGGCATATATAATAATTTACACAACCAAATAGCACCTTCTGCAAGTCTGCCTCCTGGCCGCCAGCTCTCAGTCCAGTGAATCTAGAGTCCTTAGCAGCTCCCTCTCTCCATGTCCCCATCTCTGCCTCCATATCTGGTGTTGCTGCTTCTCTAGGTAAGGTCCTACATTCCACTTGTGCTCTTCTCCCTTGGTGGTCCTAGGGTCCTCTGTTACTGGACTGTAAGATTACTTCCCCATTTTTGTTATAAAACTTCTACCTTGACAATTGTGACAGTCATAATTAGTCATGATAACAACTGAATCATAAGAATCTTATCCCCATCTCTTTTACCAGACCCATCTAGACAAGATGAAAACTATTCAGTGGGGACTCTATCTTCCCCCACACACTCTTAAACTAACCTCCCTCTTGAAACCTTGTAAGCCAGTCACTTCGTGCCTTTATTACCCCCTCATTTTAGGTAGCCGGTGTCTAAGTTGACCATCCCTATCTACTCTGTATACAGTGGGGATAGCAATGATACTTGATATGAAGACTCCTTCTTTCTCTGTTGGTATTTTGAACTACTACCTCCATGAGTAGTTCATCCAGTTCATCAAATTATAGCCATTTGTCCTCATTTCCTTTATCAAAAATTATTATTTTATTTCTCTTCCTCTAGTTGAGTTCTGATTATCAAGCCATCGAGGCTAAGTCAAATGGGTACTATCTACAAGTTTGCGTGTTTTTATGTATCTCCCTCCCTTCATATCAGCTGGATGCTTTACTCTCAGCTCTAGCCCTCTGTGGCTGTGTCCTTGTGCATAGGCTCAGGTGTTCCCAGGTCTTACCATACTTTGGACCAACCAGACCTTCCTCTTCTCTCTCTCATCTCCAGGTTAATGGGAGTCTATGGAATGTGGTTGAACTCAGCGCATTTCTTCATTGCTGCCTTTCTCCTTCTTCCACTCACCAGTGAAATAGTAGACCAATGTGGCTGTCAGCAAGCTTACGTGCCTGCTCATGTGTTTCCTTTGAGTTTCAGTCATAGAGTAGGGTTTTTCCTGAAGGGACTTGATTGCTTGCCGTGATGGCTTCCTGGCGAACAACTTGCTTATTCTTGTAATCATACTGCCATTTTTGTTTTGTTTTTTTCCTGCTGATCTTTCTTTGAAGATGTATCTTCTGTGGCTCTAGCTGTTCCAGGGTGGTCTGCTTGTCCTTTCTAGTGGGAATGTCCCACCTCAGAAGATTCTGGATGGGACTCAGGATTCCACCTAAGATCCTATACACTTCAAAGGCTCTGCAAGAGGCCTATTTCACTGTGCAAGTTGTAGAACCCCTTTTAGGTATTTCAATCAGTTATAGGCTGAAGATGGGCTTACAAGATTTCTGTAATCATGTTTCCTGACATTCTTTTCTATCCCACTCAAATGTCTATTTTACAATAGTAGGCAAGGGAAACCAATAATCATAAGGCACTCAAGCATCTTAGTATTATTTCCCATTTTCTGTCTATGCCTCGATCCCTGTATCACAGAACCCTATTGTTCCAAGGTTGATGATGCATTACTATTTACCTCTGTCCCATTTAGCCCATGCAAACCTGTCTCAGTGTTCCCTTTCTCTCTGATATTATTTCCACTCCACCCTCCTTCCCAGCCCGTCTCAACTTTGTCGTTAGGCATATGTTTCCCTTTTGATCTTGAATGGTAGTCCATTCCATGAGTAGCATACCTTTACTAGTGTTGTTCTCCCCATTATATCGCTCTCTGCTGCTTGGCTGAAAATTGGGCTGCAATTTTCCATTCCAAACCAGAAGGCTCTTTTTTATAATTTTGAATTTTGTTCCACATTTTTTCCACTCTATCCAGAACCTTCAAATGTGATCCCTTTTGAGCAGTTGGTAGTGACAGCCAGGCACCATGTAGCTCTTCTGGTTGGAGTCATAGAGACTGATGTTCCTTTAGTCTATTGTTCCATTAGTCCATTGTATTAATTGATTCTAAACATCTTCAGTTCTCATCACTCTTCTTTCTTCTGTGTGAGGAGAGACCAATAGTTGCACCTTAGATGGCTGCTCATGAGCTTTTAAGATCTAGTCACTGCTCACCTAAGTAGGATGTAGAGCCTTGTCTTTGTGAACTATGTTATGCTAATTGACCATGGTGTCCTTGAAACTGATCCTGAGCCCCCAGTCTCAGCAACATGTTGCTAAGACTGTAATCTTTACAGGAGCAGAGTCCCTTGGAGTAGCTGGTGTGTTCAGATGGCTGACGTTTCATGGAGCAGCTGAGAGATGAACTCCTGTACAGCAGGGCTCTTCTGACCATTATAGCCCTCTTCTTTTCTCTGACAAAGTTTTGAGAAAATATTAACTTAATCACATGCATATATATTACACGTATGCTTACTTATATTGTTTACTGTTTTCCAAGATGTAACTTACGTCATTTTTTTTTTTAATGTGAAGTCTTCCCAGTCCGTTTTGATCTACAGCAACTTTATTTTCATTATTGCCCCCTAAGAAGAAAAAATTATTTTTCTTTATTTTCATTATTGCCCCCTAAGAAGAACAAATTATTTTTCTTTATTTTCAACTTTATTTTCATTATTGCCCCCTAAGAAGAAAAATTGATTTTTTTTCCTAACAAGAATCTTTAAATACTAAGTAATGATTTGTTGGGTAGGACTGAGCTTTAGAGGGCTACCAATCATTGTAAAGTTTAATATTTTTTCACCTCCTAAGAGCCATTTTGGAGTCCTGGTGTGGCGCGGTGGGTTAATGCGTCAGACTGTAAAGCCATTTGAACTGCAAGGACAGCGGTTCAAGCTCACCATTCACTCCTCAAAAACCCTATACAGGATCGCTATGGGTCAGAACCGACTTGACGGCACTTAACAACAACAGCAAAGAGCCATTTTGGAGAGTACTATTACCCCCATGGAAGCGTGGTGGCTCCATACATAAGCATTGGACTGCAAATCACAAGGTTGGTGGTTTAAGCCCACCAGCCACTCCATGGCATAAAAATCAGGTTTTCTATTCCAGCAAAGATTGAAAGCCTTGGAAACCATATATAGGATCGCTATGAGTTGGAGTAGGCTCAAAGGTACTTAACAACAAAATTACTCCCACTGAGGATAATCTAGCATATATGGCTCTAACCTTGACTTACTCCCAGTGAGGATAATCTAGCATATATATGGCTCTAACCTTGACCTTTGGACTCAGAGCTGCGTCTCTGTTCAGTTAATTTGGCAGTAAATCATGTGTTGCTTTGGGACATTTCCTATACTGTCTCCCTAAAATGTAGGTTGATATTTTTCTGTTTTCCCAACTAAATGTTAAGGTGTTTATGGGACTATTTCTGGATACTTAATCTTCAGGAGAAAATCCAGAGTAGGAAAAATGTGGTTTTTTTCCTAGTGTGGTTCGCTCATCTACTTCATTAAAGGTATACAATTTAGAAGGTGATTCCCACAAATAACAACAACAAAAAAATACTTTCTCATTTCTTAACAGAATCTTGCTTCCTGCCTGGCCCCTAAAAGGAGCAGGTATTTATTAGCTGTTAGTTTGGATTGTCCCATAACTGAACAGCTTTGATAAACAGTGAACCTAATTGTGTTGCATTTTAGCTGATTTTACTGATTAAAATTCCTTCTGCCACAGGCAGTGCAGTGGCGTCTGTAGCTGTAGACCCCAGTGGCCGTCTCTTAGCCACAGGCCAAGAGGATTCTAGCTGCATGTTGTATGACATCCGAGGAGGAAGAATGGTACAAAGCTATCATCCGCACACCAGTGATGTTCGCTCAGTTCGGTTTTCTCCTGGAGCTCATTACTTGTTAACAGGATCTTATGATATGAAAATAAAGGTGACAGACCTGCAAGGTAATTTAGATTGGCCTCCTTCCTTTTTCAGTCCCGTGTATTCTCTTTGGGATCCTTCTTTTTTGTTAAACTAGTGTGATTGACTGTAACAGTTTCAAATTTCAGTTTCATAATATTTATTGAACAGATTATTAGGACTGTGCTAAGATGGGTTTTTAGCAAATTATTAACTAACCAAAGTCAATAATCCTATTTTTATTGCTAACTAGTGCTTTAAAGTATTTTTAAAAGTCCAGATTTGATACTGAATCATTTTGATTATGTGATAAATGATGACAGATGTTAAAATATTTATATACTTTTTTTGCTTTTAATTTAAAAAGCTCATTAATGTACAGTTTGAGTAATTATATTTGTAGTATTTAGTTTTATTTTTAGACACTCATTAAATAAGTATTTATGTACCAACTAGGGACAGACAGAGACATGAATGAGACATTTAGTACCCTCCTTGATGGGAATTGCAATTAGAGGTTAATAAATGAGGTGGTTTTAGTTAAAAGTACTATTAAAAAAGGAGTCCTGGTATGGCACTGGAAGATAAGCCCTGGACCACAAGGTTGTTTAAATTGCAAGGTCGGCAGTTCAAGCTCATCAGCTGCTCCTTGGAAACCCTATACAGGTTTGCTATAAGCTAGAACTGACTCGACAGCAACAACAACAATTAAAGAAATGATCAAGGTAGGAGCGAACAACTGGGTGATTAGGCTGGAAAGGCACTTTTAGGGAGGACACTTACAGTAGGTATCTCCTTTGTTGGGTAAGTGCCATAGAGTCAGTTCCAACTCAGGACGACCCTGTGTCAGGGTATCTGAGGAGCAGCTGGTGGGTTTAAACCGCTGACCTTGTAGTTGGCAGTCCATTGCATTGCTGGAAGCCAATATAGCTGGAACTTAGTGAATCGAGGAAGAGGGATGGAGAGAACAAATTTGACAGGCTTTAAAAAAGTATAATGGGAAACCTTTGGAAAATTTTCAACAGGGGAGTGATATGCATGGCCTGAATTACATTTTTAAAAGACAGTCTTGAGTTTTATAGGGAGAATGGATTGTAAAGGGCTCAAGCAAAGAAGTACAAATGTCAGTGGGGAGTGCATTGGACTAGATCAGGTGAGAGAGAATAGTGGGGAGTAGGGTAGCAATGATTGTATTTGTGGTATACGAGGGGGCTTAAAAATTAGTTCATGGAATGTGGAATTAAAAGATAATGGAATTTTTCTACAAATTTTCTGAAATCTTACCTTTCAATTAATTTGGGTTCGATTTTGGGAACGAAGGGAAAAGGAATCAAAGATTACTAGGTTTTTAGCATAAGCATCCAGATGGTACTAGTAATTGAAATGAGGATGGATGACAAGTTTAGGCAAGAAAGTAAGTTTGGTTTAGACAAGTTAAACTTGAGGTGACTATTAGATAATCAGGATCCCTGGTGTTACAGTAGTTTAGTGCTTGCTTGCTATCTGAATGGTCAGTGGTTTAAACCCACCTGAGACTCAACAGGAGAAAAGAACTGGCAACCTGCTCCTGTAAAGATTACAACCTTGCAAACCCTGTGGGACACTTCTCTGTCTCTAGGGTCGCTATGAGTCAGAATCAACTTGATGGCAACATGAGAAAATCAGACAATCAAATGAGATATCAAACAACTATTTATTTACTCAACTGGAGCTCAGGTGAGCTTCAGCTCCAGACTAGAGCTAACTGAGGGACTCATAGGCATGTAAATGGCTATGTAGTCAGATGAAATTTCCTAGGAAGTAAGGTAGAAAGGCAACAGAAGAAATTGGAGAGCTGAATCCTGGGGTTCACCAAGCTTTCTGACCAAAGTCGGGGAAAGAAGGAAGGCCAGAGGAGGAGACTGAGGTGTAGTGGGACTAAGGTCAACAAAAGCCAAATTAAGAGAGCATTTCAAGGAGGAGAGAGTGGCCAGCTGTGTCAAATGTTGTATTAGTAACTAACAAGTAGGTATCCAATAATTTATCCTTGTTCAAACCTTTCTACTTAGATTTTTGTAGTCTAGTTAGTAACTGTTATTGTGTTGTTAAGTGCCATGGAGTCAGTTCTGACTCATAGTGACCCTCTGTAGGGTTTCTGAGGCTGTAAATCTTTGCAGGAGCAGAAAGCCTGATCTTTTTTGTTCCAAGAAGTGGCTGGTGGGCTCAAACTGCCAACCTTGTGGTTAGCAGTCCAGTGCTTGTCCTACAGAGCCACTGTGCTCCCAACTTAGGCTTGGATATTTTATATTTTGTATTGCATGTAACAGGAGGTCTATAAAACCTATACATATACTTACTTTATATTTTAACCAACATTTCTTTTCTTTTTTAATTTAGGGGACCTCACTAAGCAGCTTCCTATTATGGTGGTGGGAGAGCATAAGGACAAAGTGATTCAGTGTAGATGGCACACCCAGGATCTTTCCTTCCTGTCGTCCTCTGCAGACAGAACTGTCACCCTCTGGACTTACAGTGCATAGAGTCCACCCGAAGTCAGTCTATGCAGTGCAAGCACAGATCCTTAACACTACTGAGTTGTGAAAATGACAGGTTTGAAGAATGTGGACTGACCAGGAAGTGGCTTAGCCCAAGGAGGCCCCTTGTTACCATGTGTCCCATTGATAGGAGGTGTTATTCTCAGTGCTTCCCTGTGCACTCGTGCTGCTGTGACCTGCTGTATGTAGTCTCCTTGCCAAAGTCTGCGGAAGAGCTCTTATGTTGTCAATGTGGACTCCAAGTCATGGTGGACGACGTGTTTACAGTTTAGTATTAAATGCATTCCTTGGTCTTTGCCTCAATAACAGTTTTAGATACACGTTGAAATTGAACTATACTTAAGTATATATTATATGTAATGCAGCCAACTTCTACACAGATTAAACATTAGTTGTTCAAATATTCCTTTGCTCTTCTCACAGTCCCATGCTATTGTATCACTTGTCAGCTAGAGATGAGGGTTTTATATATAATCTCTCAGCAATTACATGGTTGTTTTCACTGAGGATCATCATTGAGTTTCAAGATGGATAGAAAACTGCTTCTTGCTTTGTTATGTGGTACAAGTCCTTTTTTTTTTCTTTCTAAATCAAACCAGAGATAGGATTATTATTTTGTTTCAGACTAAAAGGTAAGTGCTTGCTTCAGAGACTTGTTAATTTCAATTTCTTTTGAATGCAACAAGATACCTCCCTTGTAAACTGTACTGTGGAAGCAGAGCCACAGCAGTTATGTGATGCAACACTTGGTGGCACGGTACTACATTTACTGGCTAACATTTTTCCTCCTCAAAAGAAACGAAGAAAAAATGTTTTTCATAGACCATAACACGGCTTGAGATGCTATGTCTGCATGATAATTTAAAATGGAAGTTTTAAATTTTGCACTCCAAAAGCTTTTTGGATTTTTTTTTCTTGCACTGTTTTATGTAATGCAGAATAATGATTTTATTGCTACAGCATTGTAGATCTTAACATTTATGTATCTTTATTTTCATATTGTACAGTAATTCTACTTTAAATTATTAAATAGGTTATTTTATTTATTTTAAATGCAATTGAGTTGGTTCTAATTCTTGAACTGTCTGTGCACTGTATGTAGCATTTTTAATCTATTGTATACAAGTAGAAAGGGTATTAGAAGTGTAACTGTGCTATTATTTCAATAAAGACCCCTGGACACCAAAACTTTTCCAGTTTCTTAGTGTATTGGTTTGCTGGCACTGCCATAACAAAACCACCACAGGTGGGTGCCTTTCAAGAACAGACATTTACTTTCTCAGTTTTGGAAGCTAAAGATCCAAATCAGGGTCTCAGCCATGTGGATTCCTTCTATGGGTCTCTCTCCTAGTTTCTAGTGACTACCATCAATCCTTGATGGTCCTTGGCCTCTGTTTTCCCCCTTCTATGACTCTTTTTCCCTCTTTTTATAACTCAAAATCACTTTTGAATTATAAAAAGAGGAGAAAGAACAGCCACACATGCCTTGAGGATGCTGTTTCATTGTACTTAACCTGGCTCTGGTATGCCTCACCAACACAACAAAGGAAAAACCCTATTTTCAAACAGGACCATATCTACAAGTACAGGGACCAGGGCTTCAATACATATGTTAGGGACACAATTCAATCCATATCACTCAGTGTGGTTGGCTCAAGTTAGTGGTTTTTTTTTGTGTGTGTTTTTTTCAAGTATTATGTTTCAAGTTAACTTGGAGGTAGTGTGGTCCAATGGATGAACTCCATATTCAGTTTCTTATGTTTTTTCCTAAGTTCTTCCAATAACTTGCTTTTTGTCCCTTGGTAAATGAGTAACACTGTGCCTGTTATTCGTAATTTAGAGATATTTTCTATCCAGCATATATTGTGAAAGTTGATTAATAAGGCCTGGAAAATGTATAAATTCTAATTTAGATGACAAGTATGTTGAATTGGGTGCTTTAGAAAGAAATGAAATTTATTCAGTATGTACACAATTTTCCTACATCTCAGGTACACAACAGAGACTTTTGTTAAAGGAGGCCAGAACTTATCTTCTTTAGTTTATTTTCCTTGTCAATTTTACATATTTTAGTTATTAGCAGACCATTAGTATTAAGTTTAAAAAGGCAATTGCTTGATATAGAGCAGCTCAACTTCTGATGAAAAAGTTCATAAAATAATGTATTCAACCTTCACTTTAAGATAGAAAACTTTTAAGATCTTCCTAGATACAGGGTATGGGAGAAAGATGAAGTTTTCTGCTCCGATAAAGATTTACAGCCTTGGAAACCCTGTGCTGTGGAACCTATTCCACAGCATACCACCACCACCACCAGATGCGGGGTGGAGCCCTGGTGGCGTTGTAGGATAAACAATGGACTGGTCACTGAAAGGTTGGAGTTTAAACCCACCAGCAGCTCTGCAAGAGAAAGAGAAGGCTTTCTGCTTCCATAAATATTTACAGTGACGGAAACCCTACACAGGATCACTATGAATCCAATTGACTCGACTGCTCTGGGTTTGGTTTACGGTTTATATACGGGGTATGGAATTCATTTCTCTTACTGCGGAACATTAAAATGGTAGTGGTGTGTTGCGGAGTCAGTTCCGACTCATAGCGACCCTGTACAGGGTTTCTGAGGCTGTAAATCTTTATGGGAGCAGAAACCTTCATCTTTCTCCCGTGGAACAGCAGGTGTTTTCCAACTGCTGACCTTGAGGTTAGCAGCCCCCTCAGCCTGACTCATAACCCCTACTCTACCAGAACTCTTGTATGTTATAATAAGAACCAGAAATTAGATAATATCCAGTCCTGTGTGTCCTTTTCCCATGTTCTCCACACTACCTTGGGCATGTATTTGCATTCGATGCCTTGGAGTGGACTCGGACTCATGGTAACCCCTGTGTGTAGAGTAGAGCTGTTACATAAGATTTCCTTTCAGAAGCAGATTGTTAGGCTTGTCTTCTGAACATCTCCTGGGTGGGTTTGAATTGCCAAACTTTCTGCCAATAGTCAAATGATTAACCATTTGTGCCACCCAGGGCTTCCCCTTCTGTGCATGGTAATTGAATACTGGATTTTTTTTTTTTTAACCTGACATCTTTATTATTGTAAAAACACATGCAACTCAGCATCTGCCAGTTCAACATTTTCCAGGTATACAATTCAAAGATATCAATTACATTAATCATATTGTGTAAATATCATCCATTCTCATTACCATAACCAGACACAGCTTCCTAAACCATGATTCCACTTCCTCCCCTCCCTTCTACCCCTTGCTTTTGTTGTTTGCCATCGAGTTGGGAGTTGGTTCCAACTCACAGCAACCCTGCACTGGATTTCCAAAGGGTGGCTGCTAGGTTTGAACCATAGACTTTGCAGTTTGCAGTCCTGTGCTGATCCTACAGTGCTACACCAACCCCTGCCAACCTCTAATAAACTTTGGTTTATATTTGCCTGTTCTTCTTATTTTGTACCAGTGAGCTTATACAATATTTATCCCTTCAAAATAGATTTACTTCAGTCAGCAAGTTTTCAAGGTTCACCCATGTTGTATTCTGTCTTGGGACTTCTTTTCTCTTCAATTGAATAAACTCTTGGAGATTTGGGTAAAGTAATGAGAAGACTGAAGTAATGTGCACTCTTGGAAACCTTAACTGGTGATGTGGGGAAGGAAGTTGTGGGGGTTAGGTTGGGGAGGTAATACAGAGATTAACTTCTGAGGTAGCTTCAGAGTTCTGATTAGAATTTTATTTTTTAAAAAAATTTTTATTTAAAAAATTACATGCACCCTGCAGTGCACTGAATTATACAACATATTTTAACACTTCAAAATTTGTTCCCAGTTAACTTTTGTGGACATCTGAGTTTCCTGAGATTGCAAGATCAGCAGACAAAGACAAATTTTACAGAAATGCCATATTGCAATCTGCACCTTCCGTGCTCCCCAAATATAAGACGACAGTTATCCTTTATCTCCCATTTAAAAAAAAAAATCTATATTCAAAATAGGTTTTTTTTTTTTTTTTTTTACTGCAAATGTTAAACCTGAATTTATAAAATAAATTAATATTTCATTCGTATGAGGCTTATATAGTCGAATTTAGAGTCCTAGTGTGGCGCTGTAGGATAAGCACTGGACTTCTAACCACAAGGTCGCGGTTCAGATCCTCTGGTTACTCCTCGCAAACCCTATACTTGGAGCCGACGCCATGGCACTTAACAACTTGAGTTCAACGTGAAGATTTCATCTAGAGACAGTGTACCCTTGCTCTGAACTAACAAGCAAAGGCTGGCCCCGCCCTCAGGCCCCACCCCCTCGGCAGACCAATCAGTTGCATGCTCAGAAAGGACTCACAGTCGTGGGCCGAGCGAATCGATGTAGGGGCGCTAGAGGCTCTGCGCGCTCGGAAACGCTTCGTGTCTCCGGTAGACTGCTCGCCATCTTCTCCGGCCCACCTGGGCAGGTGTCTTCTTGGAGAAGCTGGCGGGTGACCGGAGGCGTGAGTATGCGTGGTCGGGTGTGTTTGTTGTGTTGGTGGGCGGACGGGCGGGGTTGCGGGTTAGGTTTCCGAGCCGAGGGAGGCCGCGGGCGTTGGGCGGTTCAGACCTGTGCTGTGACTTGGGAACTGGACGTTTACTGTGATGGGCGGGCGAGACCTGCCTCCTTATCTGTCGGGACAGTGGGCTGCCTTATCTTCGGTAGCCCCAAGGATGCTGTTTCGTTGTACATTTCAAAGAGCGGCTTAGAGAATGGGACAAGCTAGAGCAAAACAAGACCTGAACGAGCATTGAATTTTGTTGCCATCGGTTATCTCTGAAAATTTTAAACATAATTTGAAGAAATACAGTCAGCAACGTAGTTGTGACGATTTTTATCCTCCAAATTCCCATATCCAAATTGAGTTTAAAAAGTTAAGAATGTTAAGCTGTGTTTTAAAAAAACCTAGAGCATTAAGTTAGAATATTAAGACTGGATGGTTGAAAACGTAGCGTGTTTTCTAGGTGATAGTGTTCTGAAAGTGTGGACCCAGACTAGCATTATCATCAGGGAATATATTAGAAATGCAAATTCTGTTCTGAGCCTTGGGGCCCTACAGCTTGTTTTAACAAGCCCACCAGGTGATACTGGTATGCGCCAGGTGATACTGGTTTACGCCAGGTGATACTGGTTTACGCCAGGTGATACTGGTTTGCGCTCAAGAAAAGGAAGTTGGCAAGCTGCTAAGTTTTATGCCTCGGTGCGCCTGACCCAAGCCATGGTATTTTCAATAATCTCATATGCATGCGAAAGCTGGACTGTGAATAAGGAAGACTGTAGAAGAATTGATGCTTTTGAGTTATGGTGTTGGAGGAGAATATTGAAAGTGCCATGGGCTGCCAAAAGAACCAACAGA
>NW_006408603.1:9739335-9741101 GCF_000296735.1 Chrysochloris asiatica
TAGAAATATTCTACCTTCATCCCTCCTAATTCATTTATATTTGTGAGAAAGTGTACAAAAAGTGTACATAGGGACTTCAAGAAGTTTGGAAAAATTCCGTGTTTTTGTTGTGAATTGAGTGAAGATCTATAGGGTAGTTCATCAGTTTTACATTCACCAAAGCATTGCTATGCTTCCCCTCCATTAACTATCAGCTAACAATATCATCCTCCTTTTTTTTTTAATGTATACATACCACATTGAAAATATATATTTGTTTAAATGTCCAAAGGGCACATTTTGCAAGCCAGCTTTCTACCCACAGGCACACTGCCTTTCTCAGTCCATGGGCTTATAGTCCTCTGCTGCTCTGTCTCTATGCCATCACCTTTGCCACCATCTCTGTTGTTACTACTTTTCTGGTTAGGATCCCTCACTCCTCTCATGTTTATGGATGAGCATGAGAGGTCCTAGGGTCTTCCCTCTTGATGGTCCTAGGGTCCTCTGTTCCTGAAATGACAGATTAACTGCTCCCCCCTTTTAGTTACACCTCTTCTACAAGTACAGTTGTGACAATTACCATTAGTCTTGATAAGAATTACTCATAATTGAATCATAAAATTCTATCCCCATCATCACCAGGCCCATCTGGACAAGAGGAAAACTATTCAGTGGGGATTCTGACACTTAACCACCCTCATGAAAACTTGTAAGCCAGTCACTTTGTGCCTTTATATCCCCTCAGTTTTGGTAGCTGAAGTCTAAGTTGCCCATCTCTATCAACCCAGTGTGCTGAGGAGGCAAGCTTGATCCTTGATATGAAGAATCCTTCTCTTTCAGTTGGAATTTTGGTAACTTCATCAATAAGCAAATGTCCAGCTCATCAAGTTGTAGCAATTTATACTTGCTCCCTGTATCAAACTTCTGTATCTTCATCTGATTGAGTTCTCGCCAGCAAGCCATCCAAGCTAAGTCAAATGGGTACTGTCTGCAAGCTTGGGAGTTCTGACACGCCTCCCCCCATTTCAGACCAGCTGGATGCTTCACGCTTAACTCTTAACTCCCAGTGCTAGGTCAGTATCCTTGGGTTCGGGAGTTCACATGTCTCCTTGGACTTCATATCAGCCAACCCTTCCTCTTATTTCTCTCATCTCATGGTCTTCTGGTATCTGTGGAACATGGCCAAACTCAGCCTGTGCCTTCCTTGCTGCATTTTCCCATTTCCACTCACAAGTTGACCAGAGCAGTCACCAGTGAACCTGCAAGACTGTTGCAATGTTCCCTTTTGGTTTTAGTCTTAGATAGGGGTTTATTCTGATGACTTCTCTTGCTTTGATGTCTCCAAGGCTAACAACTTGCTTGACATTGTCATAGTCAAATAGTCTTTTCAATTGGGAATGCCTCACTTCCGAAGATTCTGGGTGGGGCTCAGGATTCCACCTAAGGCCCCATACTCCATAGAAGGCTTAACAAGAAGCCTATTTCCCTGGGAACATTATAGTACCCTTTTAGATCATCCAATCAGTTATAGGCTGAAAACAGGCTTACAAGCATTCCCAATATTCTTTTCTGTCCTACTTAATGTCTATATTACGTTAGTCGGCAGGGGGAACCAATATCCATAAAACAGTCAAGTACCTTAACATTATTTCCCCTCCTTTACCCATTCAGACTATGTCTCTTTCCCTATATTACAGAGCCCAGTTGTTCCAAGGTTGTACATACATCACAATCTACCTGCATCTCCTTTAGCAGCCCATATATACCTCCCTAAGAATTCCCCTCTC
>NW_006408603.1:9750494-9779939 GCF_000296735.1 Chrysochloris asiatica
TCATTTTAGGTAGCCAAAGTCTAAGTTGCCCATCCCTATCTACCCTGTGTACAGAGGGGATAGTATTGATACTTGATGTGAAAACTCTTTCCCTCTCTGTTGGTAGAGTAACTACCAGTCTGAGTATAGGTCAGGTTCATCAAATTGACGCAATTTACCCTTGTTTCCTTTATTTAAAAAAAAAAAAAAAGAATTTCTCTTTTTTTTTTTCAGTCTTCCTCTAGTCGAGTTCTGATTATCGAGCCATCGAGGCCAGGTCACAAGGGTACTGTATGCAAGTTTGGGTGTTCTTGTGCATCTCCCCTTACTTCATATCAGCTGGATGCTTTCACCCAAGGTGGCGGCTCCTGGAGCAGCTGAGCATCTTGAATTAGAAAGTAATTGATTTCTTGCTTCTGCTACAAATTCCCCTTGCTGTAGGCCTTCCAACCTTCTAAATATTCCTTTTTATGTGGTTCAGAATTCTGGGACCATCCCCTGAGCCTGCTTGGTTTTGTATTCTGTGTTGTTGCTGACGTAACTCCTTACAGCACTTCCACCGGATCTGCCATCTTGTTTGTTTCTCCCTTTAGGATGTTTTGTAGCTCAGGGTTGGCTTTAGAAAAATCCCTTAGCTTCTGTTTATCCTGGAATGTTTTGATTACACCATCATATTTGATTGATCGCTTTGCTGGATAAAGGATTCTTGGTTGGCAATTTTTTTTCTTTCAGGGTTTTATGTATGTCTCCCATTGCCTTCTTGCTTGTATGCTGAGAGATCCAAGCTTAATCTCAGTTGCTTGCCTTTGTATGTAACACTTCTGTTTTCCCTAGCTGCTTTCAGGAGTGTTTCCTTATCTTTGATTTTGCAGAGCTTGATTATGATATGTCTCGGTGATTTTCTTTCGGGGTGTATCCTTCCTGGGGTTCATTGAGCTTCTTGAATGTTTCAGGATGTTAGAGAAATTTTCTTCCAGCAGTTCCTCAACTATTTCCTCTGTGGACTTGTGTGATTCTTCTTGTTCTGGAATGCCGATAATTCTTAAGTTATTCTTCATGCTATCCAACATGAATCTTAGGCCTTCTTCAGATTTTTTTTATCCTTTTTTCGGTTTGCTCTTTTATCTTAGTGTATTGAGAGATTTGTCTTCCATCTCACTGGTTGTGCCTTCCATCTCTTCTATTCTACTCCTTCTACTCCTTTGCCCTTTCAGAGTATTGTGTATTTCTCATATTCTATTATTGATCATTTGGACCTCTTTCTGTAGGTTTTGAATTGTTTCCAATGGTGTATCTATCTTATTTGATTGTTTCTGCAGCACTTTCCTGACTTCTTCCTTATTTTTCTCAACTCCATTTTAAAGTGTTTTGAAACATTTTATAATCATTTTCCTGAATTCCTTCTCAGATATTTCCAAGGCCTGCCCTCCTTCTAGAATGGAGTTCAGGTCTGCCTCTAGGTCATTTGTCTCAGACATTTTATCTTGTTTCTGGACATGTGCTGATATGGTCATCTGCTTTTGTTTCTTGGACATGTTTAGTGTTTGTCTGTGGCCTTAATACTTAATTGAGTATGTGTTTTGATATTTTTCTATGCTTTCTGATTGCTTCCAGGAAGATGTGATCAGGATGTGGGCTTCCCTTTTCTCTCTTCTTATTGCGTAACTCAGAGTAAGTTTCACAGGTGTTGTCTGCCTCCTTGGTATATGGCAGTTGGTATTGGTTCTTGCCGGGTTTTGGTGCTTTATAGAGTATGTTGTAGCTTGACTATGTGGCAGCAGTTGCTGACTCTTCTTGGGTAATATACGGAGAGAACAAATCCCCCAAAGGTAGAAGGGGAAGCATAAAACAGCAAAACAACAACAACTAAAAAACTAAAAAAAAACAACAACCCCCAAACCAAACAACAACAACAAAACAAAACTAGATTGAATATTGCAGTCTGTAATCACAGAAAAGGGAGAGGAGGGAGAGAAGAAGGAAAAAAAAAATCTGTAGTGTGAGTATGACTTTAATGCCCTCTTTTCAGCTTCTTGCTTTCAAAGCTGCCTGATAGATTTCAAGATGCTACTCTTGGTTGTTATGCTATACCTCAGGCTTTAACTTAATTTTCAGCCTGTTTTGTTTTTAAACTCTCTTCCCCTCTCTACAGCCCTGTCCTGACCTTTCCCATATTTAAAAAAAACAAAAACGTTCAGGGCCTGCTCTTGGGCTGAGTATATGTGTGCATGTGTGGCAGAAGATCCCACCAGTGGTGAGGTTGGGGGGTGTCCACTCACTCATGCACACCCTGTAGTCACCAGAATGGAGGTGCATAAACAGTGGGGGGTGGGGGTGGCAATGACCAGATACCAAAAAAAAAACACCCAAAAAAGAATATCAGAACAAAGCAAAACCAACAAAATGTATTGTCCACTTTTGCTCCAAGGTTCCTGTGGTGTTTTTCTGTGGCGTTTCTGCTCCCCTGCTTAGTCTTGCCATTTGATCTTGCCCAAGATGTTGGCTCTGGGCCTCTGAGCTTGGCAGATTAAAAAGTACGTGATTTCTTACTTCAGCTTCAAGTTCCACTAGCTATAAGCCTTCAAACTTTTAAAATATTCCTAGGTATGTGGTTCTGAGTTTTGGAGCTCTGCCCTGGATCTGCTTTGCCTGTTATTCTGTGGTACGGCTGGTGAACTTCACTGCTCCTCCACCCTAGCTGCCATCAAGCCCCGCCCACCTCTCAGTCGATTCTGGAGGCCAGGTCCCCAAATCCACTTTTGAAGTGACTCCTGGATCTGTTTCTTTCTTCTGTCTCCTCCTGTGCGTGGTGCAAATCCTTCCCCCAAGCAGCACAGAACAGTGCCAGTTGTTCCATGCATCGCAAAACCTTGCAACCTTCCTTGTGGGTGTTTGCTAGTGCAAGTCTCCCTTCTGGTCACCAGCACAGAGATGAGTAGACAGACAAAAAGAAAAGATGTGATAAGGGAGAAAAAAAGACACTTGCACCTTTGTTTTTGCAGATCACTGGCTGGTTTCTGCACTGGGAGCACTTTTTTGTCCCTTTATCCTTTCGATTCCATTCACAATGGCTATGGCGGCACCTGCTGGCTGCCCTGGATCAGAAGTCATTTCCTTTCTTGCTCCTGCTCCATATCTTACTCCCAGTGAGCACTCATACCACTTATTTATTTATTTCTTTATCTGAAGTTCAGGGTGCCAGGATGGGCCTCTGAATCTGTTTCACCTGATTTTCACCCATTTTCATTGATGGGGGTCTGCACAGTCTTTCTGCCTAGTCTGCCATCAAGCCCCACCTTTCAAAATTCCATTATCTTTTGATTCAATTTTTTGTAAACTTTTTGAGCCTCCTTGTATAACCTTGTTGCTTGTGGAAAGCCTTGATTCCATGTTCTTCCATCTTCTTGACCCTTTACTCATTTCATGCACCCTAATTTGTCACTTGTACCTGAATTCTTCCTTTTGAACTGTGGAATGGCATCAAGAATATCATACAGAAAGAAAGCCAAAGGTCATTAAGCCAAGAATGTCAAAAGAGACTCAGAAGGTTGCTCTCCAGTAGAGATGCTAAAGCAAATGGAAGAAATGAAATAAAAGAGCTGAATAGAAAAATTCAAAAGACTGCTTAAGAAGACAAAGTCAAGTATTACTATATATGCAAAGGCCTGGAGTTAGAAAATCAAAAGAGAAGAACATGCAGCATTTCTCAAGCTGAGGGAAATGAAGAAAAAATTCACACCTTGACTTGAAATATGGAAAGATTCTATGGAAAAAATATTAAATCATCAAAGAAGATGGAAGGAATACATAATCACTGTACCCAAAAGAAATGGTTGATGCTCAGCCATTTCAAGAGGTAGCATACATATGATCAAGAACCTATTGTACTGAAGGAAGAAGTCCAAGGTGCACTGAAGACATCGGCAAAGAACAAGGCACCAGAAATTGATAGAATACAAATTGAAATACAAACTGATGCAGCAGTGAAGGCATTCTCTCATCTATGCAAAGAAATTTGGAAGATTACTAACCAACTGATTGGAAGAGATTCAGATTTGTGCCCATTCCAGAGAGGTGATCTAATGGAATGCAAAAATCATTAGATAATATCATTAATATCACATGCAAATAAGATTTTGCTAATGATAATTCAAAAATGGCTGCAACAGTACATTGATAGGGATCTCTCAGAGGTTCAAGCTGGAGTCAGATAAAGATATAGAATGAGGGATATCATTGCTGATGTTAGGTGGATCTTGGCTGAAAGTAGAGAATACCAGAAGATGTTTACCTATGTGTTATTGACTACACAAAGACTTCCGATTGTGTGGATGCTATGGCAACATTGCAGAGAATGAGTATTCTGGATCAGTTAACTGTGTTCATGAGGAACCTGCACACAGACCAAGAGGCAGTTATTAAAACAGAACAAGGGGGTATGGAATGGTTTAAAATTGGGAAAAGTGTATGCCAGGGTTGCTTTCTATCACCATACTTATTCATTCTGTGTGTTGAGCTTATAATTCAGAAGCTGGACTATATGAAGAAGAATGTGGTATCAGGATTGGAGGAAGATTCATTAACAGCTTTACTTGGTAAAAGTAAAGCGGACTTAAAATACTGATGAAGATCAAAGACCACAGCTTTTGGTATGCCAATGTAAAGGAAACAAAAATCCTCACCCCTGGCCCAATAAATAACACCCATATAAATGGAGAAAAGATTGAAGTTTTCAAAGACCTCATTTTGTTGGGATCAACCATCAACACTTGTGGAAGCAGCAGTCAAGAAATCAAATGACATATTGCATTAGGCAAATCTGCTGCACAAGACCTCTTTAAAGTGTTGAAGAACAAAGATGTCAGGTTGAGGACTAAGGTGTACCTGACTCAAACCATGGTATTTTCAGAAGCCTCAGATGAATGCGAAGGTTGAACAATGAATAAGGAAGCCCAGTAGAAGAAGTGATGCTTTTCAGTTATGGTGTTGGCGAATATTCAAAGTGCCGTGGGCTGCTAGAAGAACCAACAAATCTGTATTGGAATAGGTACAGCCAGAATGCTCCTTAGAAGCTAGGATGGCCAGACTTCAACTCTCATACTAAAGACATATTAACAGGAACAGAAAATCATGCTTTGGAAAGTGGAAGGTCAGTGAAAAAGAGGAAGATGCCCAATGAGATGGATTGCCACAGTGGCAGAAGCAATGAGCTCAAGCTTAACAACAATTGTGAGATTGTATAGGACCAAGCATTGTTTTTTTTGTTAAATTTTTATTGTGAATTGAGTGATAGTTTACATGAGGGAACATCAGTTTTATACTCATCCTATCATATTCGTTTCATTGCAGTGATTACAGTCATATTTATTTCATTGCAATGATTACAATCCTCTGCATGCTTCATCATTCAACAGTATTTGCTTCTGTTCCGTTTTTTTTTTTTGTTTTTTTTGGATGTGGTGCACCAAAACATTCAGTAATATACAATCATTCAAACAGCCAAAAGACACACCCTGCAAGCCTATCCCCTGGTTGCCAACATACATCTCCTCTCCCTCCATGAATCTAGAGTCCTCAGGTGCTCCATCTCTCCATGTCATCATCTCTGGTGTCGCTGCTTCTCTGGGTAGGGTCCACACACTCTGCTTTTGCTCTTCTACCTTAGTGGTCCCAGGGTCCTCCACTCTGGGGCTGTAAGATCACCCACTCACCCCCTTTTCAAGCAGTGTTTTGTGCAGTTGTACATAAGATCACTTTGAGTCGGTACTGACTCGACAGTACCTAACAACAACAATTCCTGGGAGTCCTGGTATGATGCTGTAAGATCAGCACTGGACTGTAAACCACAAGGTTGGCAGTTCAAAAACACCAGCAGCTCCTTGGAAAACCTACACAGGGTTGCTATGGATCATAACTGACTCGATGGCACTAAGCAGCAACATTCCTTAGAAGGAAGAAATACAAGCTGCACTGAAGGCATTTATGGAATACAAATTGAAATGTTTCAACAAACTGATGCAGCACTGGAAGTACTTGCCGATCTATGCCAAGAAATTTGGGAAACAGCTAACTGGCCAACCAGTTGGAAAATATCCATATCTGTGCCCATTCCAAAGAAAGGTGACCCAACAGAATGCAGAAATTATCGAACAGTTTTTAAAGTGTTGAAGAGCAAAGATGTCAGCTTGAGGACTAAGGTGTGCCTGACCCCTGGTATTTTCAATAACCTCATATGCATGTGAAAGCTGGACAGTGAATAAGGAAGACTGTAGAACTGATGCTTTTGAGTTATGGTGTTGGAGGAGAATATTGAAAGTGCCATGGGCTGCCAAAAGAACCAATAGATCCGTGTTGGAAGAAGTGCAGCTAGAGTGCTCCTTGGAGGCCAAGATGTCCAAACTTCGTCTCTCATACTTCGGACATATTGTCAGGAAGGACAAGGCCTTGCTGGAGAAGGACATCATGTTTGGTAAGGTGGAGGGTCTGAGAAAAAGAGGAAAACCCCCAATGAGATAGATTGGCCAAGTGGCAGCATCAGTGGACTCAAGCGTGGTAACAGTAGTGAGGTTGGCCCAGGACCGGACAGTGTTTCGTTGTGTTGTACATAGGGTCTTTAAAAGTCGGTACCATCTCGATGGCACCTAACAACAACAACCTTTAATACTATATGTAAGTAAAATTTTGCTGAGGGTTATTCAAAAGCTTGTAGCAGAACAACTATAGAAATTCAAGCTAGATTCAGACGAGGACATCATGGAACAAGGGATATTGTTGCTGAAGTCAGATAGATGTTGGTTGAAAGCAGAGAATAACAGCTGTTTACTTGTGTTTTATTGACTTTGCAAAGGCATTTGTGTGGATCATAACAAACTATGGACCACATTGCAAAGAATGGGAATTCCAGAACACTTACTCACGTGGAATCTGTACATAGATCAAGAGGCAGTCATTCCATACAGGACAAAGGGATACTGGGAGGTTTAAAATCAAAGTTGTGTGCGAAGATTGTATCTTTTCACCATACTTATTCAATTTTATGCTGTGCAAATAATCCAAGAAGCTAGACTCTGTGCATAAGAATGCAACATCAAGACTTGAGGAAGGCTGATTGACCTGTTATATGCAGATGATATAATCTTGCCTTGTGGAAGTGAAAGGGACTTCAAATACTTACTGATGAAGACTAAAGAACAGTCTTCAGTATGGACTACAACTCAATGTAAAGAAAACAAAAATCCTCACAAGTTGATCAATAAACAACTTAATGGATAAAAGATTGCAGTTGTCACTGATTTCATTTAACTTGGATTCATAATCCTCATGGAAGTAGCAGTCAAGAGATCAAATGGGATATTGCATTGGGCAAATGTGCAAAAGACCCTTTAAATTGTTTAAGAGCAAAGATGTCACTTTGAGGACCATGGTGTCCCTGACCCAAGCCATGATATTTTCAATTGCCTCATATGCTTGTGAAATCTGGACAATGAATAAGAAATACTGGAGAATTGATACTTTTTAATTATGGTTCTTCTGAAGAATTATTGAAAGTACCATGGTCGGCCAGAAGAACAAACAATTTTGTGTTGGAAGAAGTACAGTCAGAATGCACCTAAGATGCAAGAATATAGAGACTTTGTCTCACATACTTTGGACATTGTTATCAGGAGGGACCAGTTCCTGGAAAAGAACATCATGCTTGGTAAAGTAGAAGGTCAGTGAAAAAGAGGAAGCCACCCAATGAGATGAGTTGACACAGTGCCTGCAACAATGGGATTAAACATAACAGTAGTTGTGAGGATGTCGCAGGGCTGAACAGTGTTGTGCATGAGAGTCATTATGAGTTGGTGCTGACAACAACACCCCATTGAACCTGCTGTAGCCAGTCTACTTGACCTTTCAGCAGCATTGGACACTATTGCTGTTCTCTCCTTTCTTCATGTGACCTTTCCTAGTTTTCTTCCTACCTCACAGACTGCTCTCTGCCTTCCTTCTGACCTCTTAATGGCGATGTGCCCCAGGAGTTGATCTTTTGTCCTCATAATAGGTCTTTTTATGTTATGTTATCCAGTCTATGGCTTTAAACCGCCATCTACATCCAGCGATTCCCAAAAAGTATTCCTGTAGCTCACTTCTCTCCTGAGCTCCAACTCTGCCTTCTCACCATCTCCACTTGGACACCTAGGAAACATCTCAGGTTTCTGTGTCCAGAGCAGACTCTTGATCTTTTTAAAATCACTATCATTCCCTAATCCTTTCTCAGTCTTTCCCATTCTCTTGTTGCCAGGTCCTCAGGCCCCAGCCTAGAAGTCATCCTGAATCTCTCTGAGCCTTACCTCTTAAATCAAATTTATCAGAATGTCTGAAATATATTTCTGTATTAAGGGTAGAAGCTATAATGAACAAACCCCATTTCTCTATTAAGGGTAGCCAAGAAGCTGTAATGAACAAACCCCAAATTTTCAGTGACTTCCATAAAAGAAATTTATTGTTGTTCACATGAAAGTCAAAAGACATGTACCAGCTAATGGTCATTTAGGGACCCAGATTCTCTCCCTAGTTCGACTCAGCCGTCTTCTAGAGTCCGTTGTCCTTTGCATTCCCTAGTGGTGGAGAGAGCCAACAGAGGATCATGTGTGGTAGACTTATATGTGGCAGACATATCCCTGCTACTCCTTTTGCCTTGGTCCCATCTTAATTATCATATGACTGTACTTAACCTAGAAGAGAGGGTGGCTTGTTCTTGGTGACCCATTAGCTGGTCTTTGCCACATGTAGTTGTTATTGTTAAGTGTTGTTGGGACGGTTCCAACTCATAGTGACCCTTTATAGGGTTTCCAAAGCTTTAAATCTTTGCAAGATCACCCAGCCTCATCTACTTATAAACCTACACATTTCTGACCATTTCTCATCACCTTTTGCTGTTGTCTTAGTTCATGACAACCTCAAGTGTCAGCTGCACTACTGCCCATCTTCTCTACCTGTCTGCTTCTTTTGTTCTTATATTTTTGTCTCCAAGTAGCACCCAGAGTCATTTCTTTGAGAACGTGAATCAGAATCTTTACTTCCCTCCTTAATAAGTTCTAGTAGATTCCTATTACATTAAAAGTAAAAAACCACAGTCCTTTTGTACTGTGGTGTACCACATCACCAGCTCCTTCACGGGTCTCCAGCCTTTCTGGCCTTCTTGCTGTTCTTTGAATGCTTCAAGCTTCCTCTGCACTCAAGGCCTTTTACCCTCACTGTGTTCTCTATGTGAGTATTCTACTGTCTCCATGTGGTTAGCTTCTTAACATTTTTCTCCTAAAATATTTGGTTATCTACTGCTGTGTAACTAACCACCCTCAGATTACTAGCGGTAAGCAACCATTTTATCATCTCTTGTGACTGGATTTATGGGGTACGACTGGGCTCAGTTATGTGGTTCTCCTATGTCATGTGATAGCCACTGGATTTGCTGGCACTACCAAGGTGGCAAGCCCTCATAGCTGACAACTGATGCTGGCTGCCAGCTAAAAATTTGTCCATCTCACATTATGACAGTTGGAGAGGGGATGTCCCAAGATCAAGTATTCCAAAAGGATTAAGTAGAACCCACCAATCCTTTTGTAGGTATAGCACGATTTCCACCATGTGATTTTTTTTTTTTTTTTTTTTCACGGAGACATCGGCTTTATTTGTTTCAGACAGTGGCAAGCTGTGATGGTTGTGGCCTTGGCTCTGTGGTCCCGTACTTGGTTCCTTCTTCAGGGCTCAGTGATTGCCAGGACAGGAAGGACAGCTGCTCTTTACCCTGTGTGGGTGGCGCTGACACGGTGCTGGTAGGCTCTGACCAGGTCTGAGCACAGGAGCACCTCCTGTAGGTTCTTCTGGTAGCGTCGGAAGAGCTGGGCCTGCAGCCCTAAGCACACAGGCTCCGCCTTCTGGGGCTTTATTACGTTCTCCATTTTCGAAGCTGCCTTATGGAATTGCTGTGAAGACAGTTTCTACATCTCAGCATTCTTCCCTTCTGTGCGCCCCAGTTGCTCCTTATAGAAGGTGTCACGGCGTCTTAGCTCAGCCTCTGTGCTTTCCAGCTCCCTGGCCAGCTGGGCTGACTTCTGCTTCTCGTGGTCATTGCTGCTTCCCTCTCACTGAAGGCTCACATTCCGGTGATTGGTGGCTGCCTCTCTTTCCTTCTTGACCAGCTGAGAGATCTCATCCTGGTTTATGGCCTGCTCCTATTCATACTCCTGAGTAGGTCTTCCTTCGCCCCTGAAGGCTTGTTGCCTCTCACTATTCTCTGAGCTTAGTGGTTTGGATTCTTTTTCAGGGGCTTTTCCTTTTCCTTTGCCTTCTGGAGAACCAAATACAGAAGATGAAGTTGTACTAGGCAGAGGGGTTGGCTGCTCCACTTTTGAAGGCTCACTGGAATCCTTCATGTGATTAACCACATGATCAGACAACTGGATGCCCTGTAGCACCGGACCCGCTCCTCTTCATCCATTCAGAAGGACACTCAGCGACCGTTGCTGCTTGCTCTTGGTGCTTCCTGTGGTGGGAGGCGGCGGTAGCAACCTACCACAAGACCTGGTGCCAGGAAAAACCGGGTAGACGCTGGATTAAACTCCCAAGCCCCACACTTTCCAGCACTCATTGCTGCCGCCTCAGTTGTCTTGGCCCTCCACCATGTGATTTTGACTGAGTAGTTACAGGGCCAGCCTTAGAGTAAGGAGGAGAGGACATCAACTTCATATCTCCCCGGGAGAGTGACAAAGACTTTGTGGCCACTTTTAATTCAGAGACCTTTCCTAAAATACCTAATAGCTCCTAATTTGTCCCATTGTTTTGCTTTGTTTTCTCTGTAGGGTTTTTCACTATACAAAATTACATTATTTGCCAACTAGTTTCTTCTAGAATATAAGCTTCTTGAAGAAGACTTGGCCTTACTAGTTTCCTGGTATGGTATCCCTGTCACTTAAGACAGTACTTGGTTGTTGTTATTGTTAATTATTAGGTGCCATTCAGTTGGTTCCCACTCATAGTGACCGAGTGTCCAATAGTATGAAACACTGCCTGGTCCTGTCCCATCCTCACAATTGTTATGTTGGAGCCCATTGTTGCTGTCACTGTGTCCATCCATATCATTGGGGGGCTATCTCTTCTTTCCGTGACCCTCCACTTTACAAAGCATGATGTCCTTCTACAGGGATTAATCCCTCCTAACAACATGTCTAAAGTATTAGAGATGAAGTATCTCCATCCTTCTTCTAAAGCACTTCTTCCAACACAGATTTGCTTTCTCTTTTGCAAGTTCATGTATTTTCTATATTCTTTGGCAACACCATGATTCAAATGCATTAAGTCTTTTTCGGTTTTGCTTATTTTCCCAACTTTCACATGCATATGAGGCTATTGAAAATACCATAGCTTGGGTCAAGACCACCTTAGTCCTTAAATTGACATCTTTGCTATTTAACACTTAAAAGAGATCTTTTGAAGCAGATTTGCCTAAGGCAGTACATCCTTTGATTTCTTGACTGATGCTTCCATGAGTGTTGATGGTGGATCCAAACAAAACGAAGTCTTTGACAACGTCAATCTTTTCTCCATTTATTATGGTGTTATTTGTTGGTCCAGTTGTGAGGATTTTTGTTTTCTTTACATTGAGGTATCCATACTGAAGGCTGCATTCTTTGATCGTCATCAGTAAGTATTTGAAGTCTCCTTTCCTTTCAGCAAACAAGATTGTGTCATCTTCATTACAGGTTGTTAAAGAATTTTCCTCTATTCCTGATGCCGAATTCTACTTCATATAATTCAGCTTATTATTTGCTCAGCATAGAGATTGAATAAGTATGGTGAAAGGATATAACCTTGGAGTATAGTAGCTATTTAGTAAATATTGAACAATTGAATGCTAAACTTTTCCCCAAACCGTATTCTCATTCTGCATTTTTCTTGTAAATTAATGATATCACCATTTTCATAGTCAGTAGGACTTGAAATCTTGGAGTCATGTTTACCACTTTCCTCTTCTTTTCCTTCCACATGCAGTCACTTGCTTAACCCTGTGGGGTTAGTCTTCAAAATCTGTTTGTTCTTTCTGTTCTCATGGCAACCCCTTCCAGACCACTTACCATGTCCGTTTCTACTTCCACCTCCTTCCTGGACTCTCCATAAGAAGGGCTACTAGTGGTTTGCTATTTCTAAAATGAAGCTCCCATCACTACTCTTCTTTCTTTCTTTTTGAAAATACTTAAAATTACAGTTTCATTATAAAGGATACAAATCAGGATCAGCATAAAGGAGAGGTGCATAGTGTGAAGCTGGGAGGGTCCCCAACTAGAAGATTCCTGGTCCCAGGGGATGCATTACCCTTTGGTGTATCAATATGTATCATTAACAAGGAAGCTTCCATGACCTTCAGTGTCCAGAGTGTTCATTGGGTTTCATAACATGTTGTTAGCAGCCATCAGCTCATGGCAACTCCATGCACAATGGGACATGGACCACTGTGGCCACTTTTAACTCAGAGACTTTCCCTAAGATGCCCAATATTCCCCAATCTCTTTGTTCCATTGTCCTGCTTTATTTTTTCTATTAGGATTTATAACGATCTGAAGTTACATTTTAGCCAACTTATTCCTTCTAGAATACAATTTTCTTGCAAAAGACTTGGCATGACTAATTTCTTGGTATCCCTGACACTTTTTTAGTGGCTTTTATTTGGAAGTATATTTCTAGGCTTCCATCATTCTTGAAAACTACAGTGAGCACATGAAGTTAGTTGTAAGCCTCTGACTTTGGTCCTGTCTATGCAGCCTGTCTCTTAAGCTATCATCCCCCTTAGAGCTCACCTCCCCCATTCCTCCCAACCCTAAGCAACTGCTAGTCTACTTTCTGATCTTGATAAATGTGTGTGTTCTGGCTATTCCGTACAAATGGCATTGTACCATGTGCTTTCTTGTGACTGGCTTCTTCCACTTAGTGTAGTGTTTTCAAAGCTCACTGTGTTGTAGCATGTGTCAGGGCTTCGTTCTTTTTCATGGCTGAATAACGTCCCATTGTAGGGACATGCCACATTTTGTTTGTCCATTCATCAGGTGGTGGACATTTGAGTTGCTTCCACCTTTTAGCTGTTATGAATAATATAGTTAGAAACATTCACGTACAAACCTATGTTTTGACACAAAAGGGGGCTTCAAAAAGCTCATAGAATGAAAAGATAATGAAGGAGTTTTTCCTTGAACTTTTTGAAGCCTCATACATTTCTTGGATATATAACTAGTAGTCCTGGTGTAGCACTGTAGGATAAGCACTGGATTGCTAACTGCAAGGTCAGTAGTTCAAATCCACCAGCCATTCTTCAGAAACTCTGCATAGGGTCAAAATGAGTTGGAACTGACTTGATGACACTTAGCAACCACAACAACATACCTAGGAGTAGAACTACTGGGTCATGTGGGAATGTGTGTGTCTGTATGTTAATGCCACTTTATTGAGTATTTTCACTTTATGTGCTCTCCTTAATTATTATTTGGAAGGAAAGTGTTACTTAACATTAGAAAGAAGTAGATAAATTGAGTTTTTAATTCAAAACAATTTCTTTTAAAAATAATTATATTCTTGTTATGCCCATATTTCAAAATGTTCAGGCTTGTACAGGATGCTGTGTGGTTTGCTCCTTTGCGAATGTCTGCTGCTGCTGTCTGGATATGCCCATGAGGATGAATGGATTGACCCCACAGACATGCTGAACTATGATGCTGCTTCAGGAACCATGAGGAAATCTCCTCAGGTACTTATTCAGTGTGTGTGTGTGTGAGTGAATATAGCCTACTTTTCTTACTGTTTTACACAGAGTCATATATCGATGATGAGCAGTTGTGTACAGTATCTTCCTGGCTTTCTTAGTCTAAATTACTTCAAACTCATCAGGTTATTTTTGTTTCAAATTTGGGTACTAATATGATACTGCTGTTAGTTGTCGTTAAATGCCATTGAGTTGGTTCTGACTCATAGTGACCCTGTATAGGGTTTCCAAAAAGCAGCTGGTGGGCTTGAGCCACTGACCTTGCAGTTAACAGTCCTGTGTTTATCCTACAGCACATCACCAGGACTCCGATATGGCTTTAGGTATAGGGAATTCACACTTGAGTTTCATTTCATACACACCAGGCTTTATGCTGGGCAGAAAGATCTGGTGGTTTAATATAGTTGAAAAATGCAATGAGCTAAGTCATAAATTTTAGTCTTCATTAACTGAAATTATTTTTACAACCAAACTATAACCTTGTCGCTATTTTGTTTTAGGTGCACTATGGCATCTCAGAGAAAAAGGATGTCAATCCTGATTTGTCATGTGCTGATGAAATGTTGGAATGCTACCACAGACTTGATTCTTTAACACATAAGGTTAGATTTTTTTTTTCTTCCACTTGTGAGTTTTATGTTATAATATTTATATTAAGTTGTCCTCTGCATTCTTGTCTTTGCAAACATCATTTGTGCTTTTACTATATATTTAAAAATTATGCATGTATCATTTTTATCTTAATTTACTTTAGCCTTGGTTTTCTAGTAGTATGTTGTGTTTTCTTGTAATGACATTTATCTCCTATGTTGTAATTCTTCATCAGACTGTAAGCTTCTTGGGTAAGGAGTGTCTTTTGTTCACCTATGTAATCCCGTCCCCTGGCATAACCCTGCGCCATAGTAGACTTACAACAGATGTAGCAAAGTAAGAAGGGGGCCTGTTAGCAGTTTGTCAACTTCAGAGTTACTCTTACTAATATGAGGACATTTACGGTAGTGATGCATTCCTTCATTTATTCACTCCTTTTATTTTGTGGCTGAAGTAGGGTTGTTGTTGTTAAATGCCATAGAAATAAATCGGGATGGTAAAGGGGTTTGAACTTGTCCCATTATGCTGGGAGAAACCCTTCCGTGGTTTGAGTAGGCAGGTGAACAGCAGTAGAGGGCAGGAGGCCAACCTGGAATAGCGAGAGTGCAGTGAGATCACAGGGGTGGGGGAGGTCCAGCAAAGCTGCAGGCTAGAAATGCAGTGATGGCAGGCAGGGGTTGAAGAAAAGAGGAACATATTAGACTTCAGTGACATAGAACAGGTAGGTTTTGATAGTGAGGAAAAGGGAGGCACCAGGGCAGGGAAGAGCTAAATGGGAATGAAAGGAAGTGTCCAGCTTGAGAAATAGACACTTGATTAATCGTGATCCAGCTAGATCTCAGTTAATGCTTGTAGCTCTTATCAAGTGTGGATACATACCAAGTGCTGTCCAGGATATGGATGAAATTTGTCACAGTTGAAGTTGTTTCATGGTATACAGAGGTAGTTTGGTTGTATAGAAAGAAATGCAAACACTTAAACCTTAAACCAAAAATATCCCCTGAAATTTTCTTAAAATCAAACAGTAGCTTAGATTAATTAACTAGTAAAAAAGGCCTGTCTCGAGCATGATAAGCTCTTTTACGATCTTGCTATGTGGGATTACTGTTGTGGTGCTGTGGGTTAATGCATCAGACTGCAAAGTCGTTTAAACTGCAAGTTCGGAGGTTCAAGCTCACCAGCTGCTCCTTGGAAACCCTATACAGGGTCGCTATGGGTCGGAATCGACAACAAATGTGTGATTAAATTGACAACAGCTTGAAAGATGAGCTAGGAACCTCAGGTAAGTAGATGAGAGAGGAAGAGTTCAGAAGAGGAGGCTAAGGATGGTTGCACAACTCAAAGAATGTAATCAGCGTCACGGAATTGTACATGTAGAAACGTGAACTGATGTGTTTTGCTGTGTATCTTCTCAACAATAAAATAAGGAGGAAAAAAAAATGAAAGTAACTTTTGACAGAAATTTTTCATTCTGTTGTTTTTTACTTTGGTTCAAACGTTGTAAAAAGATAATTGATAAAAGGGAGTCTTGAGTTTAATAAAGAAGTAAAAAGTGTTTCTTCAAGATTTAAACAATAAGATAGTGTCTATCCCTTGCCACCTGACTTCTTGAGTGACCTCTATCTTGAGTCTGCATGCGCTGCTAATCGCTGTCACACTGAGGGACGGACGCCCATTTCTGTGTTTAGCTCAGCCTGTTCACCCACTGTTATAAAATCAAAGCTGATGATCGCAAGTTTTGATGTCTGTAAAGTGGCCACTACCCTCACTCAGTGACTTGGCTGCTGTGGTAGGGCTAGAGCTAAGTTCAGAAGAAGCAAATTGTAAGGAACATTATGTACTGAGGGGTTGCCATGGCTTCTGCCTTCCTGAAATGTCCCATCTGGTAGAGGATGACATAATTAATACAAGGCCAATAGTAGTAGTATATAGTAAGGGCATTCTTTGTTGTGGCGTTAAGCTTCTGGATTCATTCTATGTGTGTGTCCATGTATTTATATGCACACATAGGTATGCATGTGTATGTGGTTTTTCAATTCTTTCTTGAAATTATGACTTTGGAATTTGGAAGAGGCAGATTAGATCATTTGCTCTACTTGTTCTGCCTGCTGCCTCCTGATCTTGAGACCGCCTGTTCGTCCTTGTTAAGACTGCTGAAAAGGAAGTCCAAAGAATAACTGCCAGGTCAGGGCTAAGTGCTGCTGGACATGCGTTCTGCTTTTGTTGCCCCCTTGTTCTGTGCATCAAGAACCCAGGGCTCTAGGGAGCAGACCGACTCTGAGTTACAATGTAGCTGGTAAAATGTAAGCGTGATCGGAGTCATGAGCTCCTTCCCTTGATGCTGGAAGGACTCAACTAGATACTTATATTAAATTTTGATGCTCAGTAATAATGAACTTATTGTGATTTCAGATTGATGAGTGTGAAAAGAAAAAGAGGCAAGAGTATGAAAGTCAGAGCAATCCTGTGTTTAGAAGATACTTAAATAAGATTTTACTTGAAGCTGGAAAGCTTGGACTTGTGAGTATTTGTTGGTGCTGATGTTAATTAGTGTGGTGGATGCTTTCACTTTTTATTCACTTCCAATCAGATGAAGCAGTATTTTATGTTGTAGCATTAGTCAAAGGAGCAGGGGAATCACCTCTTTACCAAAAGCTACTCAGGCAGGTTTAGAGAGAATCGCCTGCCCTCCAGTGGTCGGTGGAAAGCAAGTGTTGTCTCTCATTCTTCAGCTCTGTGCACCGCATACTGCTTAGTTGAGGGCGTGCTTTAAAAGTGCTATTTTGAACTTAACTGAACAGTATAAAATTTAATCAAGCCATAACTTGGTAGAGAAATTCTATTCTGACCCTCACTTTTTGTTTTCTACCTTTTCTACAATTTCTTAGTCATATAAAGTCATTGTATATTGAGGAAAGAAAAATGTGTTTTAAGTAGGTTTTTTTTTCTTCTTACCGCATGTGTATTGTGTACATGTTGTCCACACCCACCCACTGCCCTTGAGTGGATTCCAACTCACAGTGAGTACGCTTTCTAGGACTGTAATCTTTACAGAAGCAAATTGTTACAAATCTTTCTCCTGAAGAGCATCTGGTAGGCCCAAACCACTGACCTTTCAGTTAGCAGAGAACACTTTAACCACTGTGCCACCAGGGCAACTTCTAGTGTTCATAATCAATGTGGAAATCCCCATTTTTTTTTTTTTTTTGAGTCACAGCTTTCACTTTGTGGAGTCAAACCATTAAGAACACTTTTAATTTCATAATTTGTAGGTTATATGGTTTATCAAGCTCATTTAAAAGCACACAGGCATTTTTCTTATTGTGTGTGCCACCAGAATTGACCTGGTAAGCGAGAGGCCAGACTTTGTGTTTCAGTCTGACTACCAGCCCCAAGCGCTAGACCCAGCCACAGGCAGAACCAGAAAATGAAAGGACATCCCAGCCTGTCTCTGTGAGAAGTGACCAGGGGGGAAGACGTGGGGGTTAGGTGATAATTTATCAACACCACCTCTGTTGGAAGTGAGAGTCTGGTGTAGTGTGGTTCTGTAGGATAAGCAATACATTGCTAACTGAAAGGTTGGCAGTTCAAGCCCACCAGCTGCTCGTTGGAAACTATACAGAGTTGCTGTGAGTCAGAACTGACTCTGTGGCACTTTGCAACTACAACACACTAGAAGTGTTGCAGGGCTGGATCTCAGCTATGCCAAGAAATTTGGAAGACAGCGACCTGGCCAATTAATTGGGAAAGATCCGTATTTGTGCCCATTCCCAAGAGAGTTGACCCAATGGAATGCAGAAATCATCAGACAATATCATTAATGTTGCATGCCAATAAAATTTTGCTGAAGACAAAAAAAAACAAACAGATGCAACAGTACATCAACAGGGATCTGCCAGAAATTCAAGCAGGATTCAGAAGAGGATGTGGAACTAGGGATATCACTGTTCTCGTCAGATGGATCTTGACTGAGGGCAGAGAATACCAGAAAGATGTTTGTTGTTAAGTGCCTTTGAGTCAGTTCCGACTTAACAGCAACCCTGTACAGTGTTTTTAAGATAGTAAATCTTTGTGGGAGCTGATAGTTTCATCTTTCTCCCACAGAGCAGTTGGTGGGATTGAACTGCCAGCCTTGTGATTCGCACTCCAGTGCTTATACTCTAGAGCCATTGCACTCCCATGTATTTTATTGCCTATGCAAAGGCATTCAACTGTGTGGATCATAATAAACTATGGACAAAATTTTGAAGGAAGGTAATTCCAGAACATTTTATTTGTGCTCATGTGGAACCTTTACATAGACCAAGAGGCAGTCATTCAAACAGAACAAGGGGGATTACTAAATGGTTCAAAATCAGGAAAGGTGCACCAGGGTTGTATCCTTTCACCATACATATTCAGTCTGTATGTTGAATAAATTATCTGAGAAACTATTGTATGAACCAGATTACGTCAGGAAAATTCATCAAGAACCTGCGATATGCAGTTGACACAGCCTTGCCTGCTGGAATAAAGAGGACTTGAAATACTTAGTAATAAAGATCAAAGACTACAACTTTCAATATGGAATGCACCTCAGTGTAAAGAAAACGAAAGTTCTCATAACAAATAGCATTATGATAAATGGAGAAAAGACTGAAGTTGTCAAAAACTTTTTCATTTTGTTTGAATCCTCAATCAACACTCATAGAAGCAGCAGCCAAGAAATCAATGACATGTATTGCATTAGACAAATCTGCTGCAAGACTCTTTAAAGTGTTAAAGAGCAAAGATGTCACTTTGAGGACTAAGGTACATCTGACTCAAGCCATGATATTCTTAATCACCTCATATGCATGTGAAAGTAGGACAATGATGAATAAGGAAGATGTGAAAGAATCTATGCATTTGAAATAAAATGTTGGTGAAGAATATTGAAAGTATCATGGTCTGCCAGAAGAGTCATCAATTCTGTCTTGGAAGAAATACAGCCAGAATGCTCCTTGCAAGTGAGGATAGTTACTTTGGTGAATAGCAATTGAGATCATAAAGACTCATGAGCGGCCATCTAAAGTGCAACTATTGGTCTCTCCATGTACGGAAGAAAGAAGAGTGATTAGAATGGAAGCTGCTTGGACTCAGCTAGTCCAGTGGACCAATGGAACATGTGAACATCAGTCTCCACGACTCTGAGACCAGTAGAACTAGGTGGTGCCTGGCTACCACTGCCAACTGCTCTGAAAGGGATCACATTAGAGTGGGAGAACATGTGGAACAAAACTCAAAATTATATATATATATAAAGGGTGGGGGGGCTGGCTTTCTGTCAGAAAGAAACTGGACAAACTGGAATCTATGGCCTTCAGCCTCCCTTCAGGTCTGGAAGGGAACTCACCCTTGTGGCCCAATTTTCAACCAAGCAGAAGATAGAACAATGCTAGTAAGGTATGCTCACCATGGAATGGTCGACATTCAAGACCAAAACCATTTCATTTACCTAAGGACAGGGTTGAGAAGGGATGGGAAGGGGGGTGGAATGGAGATAAGAAGCACAGGGATGAAGTGTTGTTACATAGATGGGATGCAATCATTGACATAAAATACATTGGTTGAATGTAAACTGATGATCTGCTCTGTAAACCTTCATTCAATTCTCAGTCAAAAGTCCCATCCCCTTCTCCCCCCAAAAAAGTGAGGATAATGACACTTTGTCTCTTCGAACATGTTATCAGGAGAGGGACCAGTCTCTGGAAAAGGATTTCATGCTTGTAAGGTGGAAGGCTGAGGAAACAGAGAGGGACCCTCCAGGAGATGGATTGACACAGTGGCGGCAACAATGGGCTCAAGAAATTGTGAGGCGGGTGCAGGAACAGACGGTGTTTTCTTCTGTTATGTACAGGGTTACTTTGAGTGGTAAACAACTCGATGGTACCTAAAAATAACCGCACGTTGAAAGTGTAAAAGCATAGATCATCTCAAAGGTACATCCTGCACTTTGAGCCTTGCACTCTGTGTGCAAGGCAGGAAAAAGACAATTTTATAGATGAGAAAAGATCTGAAGCCCAAAAATTGGGGATAAACCAAAAGTCATTGCCATGGAGTTACTGAGAAGACAGGTTTGCTTGGGAATATTTAGCTCCTGATTAAAAAAATAAATAAAAAAATTTAAGGACTACTGTTTATGCTTGCTGATGATTTGTGATGTTTCATGATCTCTCTGATTTTTCAGTTTATGTTTATAGTCTTATATAAATATCTGCATTTACTCTCAAAATTA
The DNA here is from genome assembly GCF_000296735.1 of Chrysochloris asiatica. Lineage (NCBI taxonomy): Eukaryota > Metazoa > Chordata > Mammalia > Afrosoricida > Chrysochloridae > Chrysochloris > Chrysochloris asiatica. The sequence continues at coordinate 9,771,113 of NW_006408603.1, forward strand.
AAAGAAAAATCTCATTTCTATCAGCTGATTAATGAATGTAAAATGATGTTTAATGTGATTTTGCTAAGCGCATGTCACATTAATAAAATAGTTTAAGTATCATACGTATCCATGAAAGCCCACATTTTGTTGCTTTTTAAATCCTTTTATTTTTCTTGATATTAAGCTATTTGAAAACAGTGTCAGCAAAGGGAAAATTATGAATTTAACAATAAATTTAGTCAAATTTACAGTATCTTAATAAATTTAGCCAAACTTACACTATTGTACTTATTGGGTATCTCATTAACTGACAATTGGCATTTATGAGAATGGAGAACAACTCTGACTGTTGTATGCATGAGGACACAACATCTGCCAGTACCAAGCACCATGGTGTAAGGCAGGTATAACTCTGGCTATGATGGTCAATGTCATGTGTCAAGTTGACTGAGCTGTGATTCTCAGGGGTTTGGCAGTTATGTAATGAGGTAGCCTTCCTCTTTGGAGATCTGATGTGGTTATCCCTCGTTTTTACATAACGACCTGGTCTTAGGAACATAACCATGTTGATAAATGAGGGGTGGGCATACTTTTATTTCATCCTATGTTAAGTTCCAAAAGACTTTTCATCTAGAACTGTTTCACTGAGTAGTAATTCTCTTTTTCTCTCGCTTGTTCTTGATAAACGTGATTCAGCCTGATGAGAACAATGATGATAGGCATTATGATGCTGAGATTATCCTGAAAAGGCAGACCTTGTTAGAAATACAGAAGTTTCTCAGTGGAGAGGACTGGAAGTCTGGAGCCTTGGATGATGCACTAAGTGATATTTTAATTAATTTTAAGTTTCATGATTTTGAAACATGGAAGTGGCGATTTGAAGATTCCTTTGGAGTGGATCCATATAGTGTGTTCATGGTAAGATGGGATGAGGACTTGATTGCGTTTTTTGAATCCTTTTACAAACTCCCCCATAACACAATCAGAATTTTGAAAATGTTACACAGATCATACTGCATTGATGAACACACAATAGAATTGAGCATATGACTTTGTGAGTTTGAGGCCAGCTCCTTCGTCTTTACTGGCCGATGGTGTTTTCTGGCGGGAGGATGGCTTGGCAGTGGCTGACTGCTGCTGCTCTTCTCTTCTAGGTGCTGCTGTGCCTGCTCTGCATTGTGGTATTAGTGGCAACCGAGCTGTGGACGTATGTTGGTTGGTACACTCAGTTGAGACGTGTTTTATTCATCAGTTTTCTCATCAGTTTGGGATGGAATTGGATATATTTATACAAGGTATTTAACAGGTAGAAAGTTTTAAAATTTGAAAATCTTATTCATAATAAAACTTGGTTCTATTCAGAACACTCTGACCCAGGTATGGGTTGGGGGTAGTGATTGTTGGAAGTTGGAGGGCGGGAGGCAGGGGGAAGGGAATTAGAAGCTGCTTGCCTGTTTGTGGTTGGTTGGGCGCTTGACCAGTTAGTGGGAAAGAGGTACAGTTCTAATTTCTATAGCGTGGCTCTTGCTGGATGACATCTGGACAGCTGGCTCAGAATAGAGCTAGACAGACACATTTTGAAAAGTGCTTATGTTGATAATTTTGGGAGTATGTCCTTTTATTCTTCACTAAAAATGGTATCAAAACATTTTCAAAATTCTGATTGTGTTTGTGACTGCAAAAGGGTGGAACCATGAAAAGGCAGAAAGGTACAAAGAAATTAGCTTTTAAATATCACCCATAATTTATCACCTAGAGACAGTCACTGTCAATATTTTGAGGTTCAGTCTTTTTTTCTAAATTACAATTATCCGTCCAAATTTGAGATGTTACTGCAATCTCGCAGGAGACTGAGTCTGATTCCTGGCCAGTGCACCTCTAGGAAGAAAAGCTTGGTGATCTACTTCCTAAAATCAGCCACCCTAGGGACCACATCTGGATTGTTGTGCATGAGCTTGCCATACATTGGGGCGGACTCCATGGTAGCTAATGACAAGAGTATACACAAATTTGAAGGAACCACTATTGTTCCTGTCAGAATAACAATCTTTATTACAGCAAGAGTCTTGATATGGTGCTGCAGGATAATGCACTGGATGGCAAGGTCAGTTTGAGCTGCAAGGTCAGTAGTTCAAATCCACCAGCCATTCCTTGGAAATCCCTATACAGGATTACTATGAATAGGAACTGACTCGGTGGCACTTACCAGTAACAACAATTGCAGCAAGATGGAACTGTTTTTAGAAGAGTGAGTCAGGTAGCCATATATCTTACCTGGTTTAAAATCTCTTATTTCCTTAATCTTTTGCCATAGGCTGTAAGTTCATAGAAGTGATCATTCATGGATTTATCACCTAGTTTTCTTTGTAGTAGGAGTTGATTTGACTATTATTACTGCAGTACTTTTCCACTCAAACTCTGATTTCTGAAAGTGATAGATTATCTTTTTATTAGTCATTTGGAGTGGAAAACCACCCAGAGTGGAATATTGTTTTATCATGAACTATAAAAAATTTGTTATTTAATACATATGACTGGATTTGGGGCATGTTTTTTAGAACAGTCTTTTCAATAAGAAGGTTTGCTTCCTCATCGTAATGACCACAAAGAAGACCATTATAGTTTGTTCTTTATCCTTCCTTATTCTGATTTGCCATGAGCTGAAAAGAGCTACTCTTTAGAAATAATATAGAATTGTTTTTTGTTTTTTCCTATTGGGTGAATGTAAAAGGCAGGCTTCAGCTAGAGTTGTTTGGATATCAGGTGTTAGCAGTCATTCACGGTCCCCTTTGATGTTGGTCAGCTAGCATTTGCACAGCATCAGGCCGAAGTTGCCAAGATGGAGCCGTTCAGCAATGTGTGTGCTGAGAAAATGGACTGGAGTGGAAGTATTTGGGGTAAGGTGTTTGCTTTCTTGGCCCTTATTTTGAATAGAATTTCTGGGAATTAGAGAAAATAATAGTAATTATAAAGAAATTGATAAAATCCCAGGAGTCTTTGCATGGTTGAATTTGAATACCAAAAGAGTATGCAAAATTACTGATGGTTTTGATTCAGCATTCTCTAGAAGAATCCTGTTCAAAAGGTGAAGAATGCAGAACAGAATTTCAAAATTTCACTGGACGTCAGATTTCCTGAGGCTGTTGAGACTCATGAACCCCTGAAACTATTGCCTTGAGAGAATCTTTATAAACTTGAATCCAAAACTGTCCCTTGAAGTCTTCTTTGAAACAATAGTTTTAATAACTAAAGTATGTCTGCCTTGAATATTGTGTTCTTTTAAAGAATTAATCTATGTGAAATAAAATTAACAGCGGCAACTAGAAGAAGTAGATGAGAACCTTAGGGGACAGTGAGTTTATGTCAACTGTTGTTAAGTGCTGTCGAGTTGGTTCCGACCCATAGCAACCCTGTATAGGGTTTCTGAGGCTGTAAGTCTTTACAGTAGCAGAAAGCTTCATCTTTCTCCTGTGGAACCGCTGGTAGTTTCAAACTGCTGACCTTGAAGTTAGCAGCCCAACTCATAACCCCAATGGAGGTGGAAAAATTTGGTAAAACATGTTAAGAATGTTTGCACAACTTGAAGAATGTAATCTTTGTCACTGAGGAATACACATGGAAACTGTAATATTGTAATTTAGAGATGTTGTTGTTGTTACTAAGTGCCATCGAGTCTGTTCCAACCCATAGCGACCCTGTATGGGGTTTCCGAGGAGTGGCTGGTGAGTTTGAACAGCCGACCTTGCAGTTCAAACCGATCTGGTACTTGAGCACTTATACTATACAGTGCCACACCAAGACGTAAGAGATAGATAATGGAATTTTTCCACAAACTTTTTGAAGCCCCCTCATAAATGACCGCATAGTTATACACATACACACATACACAAAGATTGTGCAAGAAGAATCTTAGGTTTAAGACTAGTGACTTATCTTCATGTCAAGTCAGAGAAGAACTAGAATGCACATGTATGCTGTCTGATGCTGTCTGTCCCCCTACTAGACTGTAAAGGGTCAGGTGCTCTCTTTGGTTCACGTAGGTCCTTGCACAATGCTGTACATTCTAGGTCCTCAACACAAGTTTGCATTTATAATACGAATTAGTAGTCATTTTAGATTTAAATCTCTTTGTATTATGAAATCTTTCATTTAAATCTATTTAATCTTTTTTTAAAATTAAGTGCAAAATTATTTTACTTGTTTTTTCTTATGGATTTTATAAAGTTACTAATGTTTATAAAAGTCCTTGGTGGCATAGTAGGTTAAGTGTTGGGTTAACTGCAAGGTCAGCCGCTCTCCGGGAGAAAGATGAGACTGTCTTCCTGAAGTTTCCTAGATTTACAACCCTAGAAACCTTAAGAGCAGCTCGTTCTACTCTGTGCTGCGGGGATGCTATGAGTCGAAACCGCGTTGATGGCAGTGGGTAGGTATGTTGACTGCCTTTAGTTGTGTATATGTAAGGAGCTCTGGTAGCATAGTGATTATGAGTCAGGCTGCTAGCCTCAAGGTCAGCAGTTCAAAACTTCCAGTTGTTCCATGGAAGAAAGATGAGGCTTTATGGTCCCATAAAGATTTACGGCCTTGGAAACCCAATACAGGGTAGCTATGAGTCAGAACTGACTCCATGGCACACCACCACCACATAACAGCGCGAATGGTGAACCATTCAAAGGTCTTCATAAATGCAGATCCTTAGTACCGGTGCCAGTAAAGTCTCAGCAGATTCTACTAATCAGGGCACTCAAAATCAGTGTTTCTTAAAAACAGTCATGGGAAACGTGGCTTCAGGGAACTGTGAAGGATCTTCTCAACATCAGGCTGGTGTCCAAAAGTAGATAAATTGAATCTAGAAAAATCAGCTGAGCTAAGTCCTGTTCTTTCTTCTGTGAAATCAATTAAAAATTGTTCTTTTGGGGGTTGAAATTTATTGATGTAACTGTATATTCACAGGTGGTTGTAAGCAATAATACTGAGATTCCCACATAACCTTTTCCCCAGTTTCTCCCAATAGTAATGTTTTGTACACCCATACTAATACAGTATCACAACCAGGACAGTGACTCTGATACAGCCTACCATTCTTATTCACATTCTCCCAGTTAAACGCATACTCATTTATGTATGTAAAGACTGCTTTTAATTACTTAGCTACCTTTTAGCAATCTTCAGAAAACACTTTTATCTGTATAAGACTTGTACAATTTGAATAGATTTTTAAAATAAATGTATGATTTGGTACATAAAATAGCATTTAAAAATCAGCATACTTAAAATTGGTTGGTAGATGGGGAAGAGGGACAAAACCAAAATATCATCTTATTTGGGAATGAAATGCAACTTTAAAAAATTACTTAATGTTTTGTGTGTTTGTTTCTCTAACTAGAATGGTTTAAAAGCACATGGACCTTTCAAGATGACTCGTGCCAAAAGTACTATGAGCTTGTAGTAGTCAACCCAATTTGGTTGGTCCCACCAACAAAGGTATAGAATACATTTTGCAAAAATTACTTATATAGATTAAAGTTTAAAACATGTATTTATTTTAAAAAATTGTGTTTTTTAGAGTAAGAATTATACCTTTTTTCAATAAAAAATGTTTTAATTACGGAGTGATTTTTTTTCACATTACAACTGGCATATATGACAGCCTTTTAATTTATTTAACATAATTTCAGCCTTAGGAACAGTGAGTTCTGGCTCATTCTAGATGTCACAGGCCTTTGAGGAAAAAATTCAGTTGCTTCCATCTTTTGTTCTAGGCACTGGCAGTCACATTCACCAACTTTGTAACGGAGCCATTGAAGCACATTGGAAAGGGAGCTGGAGAATTTATCAGAGCAATCATGAAGGAGATTCCGGTGCTACTGCACGTTCCCGTGCTGATAATTATGGCATTAGCCGTCCTGGTGAGTATGTGCCACTATTGATGTCTTGGGGTAGTGCTGGAGGATCAGCACTGGACAGTGGTTCAAATCCACCAGCTGCCCTTGGAAACCCTATACAAACAAGGTCACTGTGAGTCAGTACCAACTCCATGGCACTTAACAATAACAAGATATTTTTGTTAGATTTCTTTGATGTTATAAATCAGGCTAAATCATGTTTTATGGAATAAGAAAATTATTAAGTGAGACAGACTTATTTTATACTTATATGCATATTTGGGAGCCCTGGTGGCACACTGGTTAAAAGCTCAGCTGTGAATTGCAGGGTCCCTGGGAAAGGGTGAGGCAGTCTGCTTCTGTAAGGATTACAGCCTTGCATCAGCACCTGTCCAGCTATACCTGTATGAAGTTTTGAGAACTCAGCGTCTTTTTCCTCGGGGATGAGAAGCTGACTCTTTGGATCAAAGGCGGAAGCATCTGTAGATCTGAGATAGCATTTGGATGATTTTGGCCAAGGTCTAAGATGATCTGCCAGCTGTGAGGGGACCCTGTTTGTAAGGTGAATGGCCAAGCTCTGCAAATGGAAATGCTTGCACTGGATGTTGTGGATGTTTGCTACCTCCTGCTGTCTTTGTGGTTTGGGTCCTCGCATTGTGGTAGTATCTCTGGCCAGAACAATCGGACTTGTCACTTCAGCCCCATGGGTTACCTTGTCATGCTGTGAGGCACTACTGCCTCGGTAGCACATGTTTCTATTTCCTTCAACAAAAGAAGATGAAAAAAATAACCATGGAAGCATTGTGGCACAGTTCTACTGTGTACCTGAAGGGTCCCTTTAAGTTGGTATCCACGTGACAGTAACGGGTTTGGTTTTGGTTTGGATGTGCATATTCCTTTAAGCAGGGCAGTGGTTCTCTGGTGTGCAGTGATTAAGAATAGTAACTAGTAACTTTGAAATTTTTACTCTTTACGGTTGGTGAATTAATAATAGAAATCAGCCGATCTCTTCCTCTTTAAGAAAGGGAAGCCGTCTTATTTCAACTGAATTTTTGCAGCACTGAGAGGAAGACTCATAGTTACTCTTTAGCACAGAGCTGGAAAGGGGTATGGAAGGGGGAAGCTGGATACACTGAGGTGTTCTGCAGATCCAGGAGCAGGCAGTTACTTACTCAACATTCATTCAGGGTCTGGGCATCATTTTTGTTGATTGTTGGTCCTTGATCATATAAACCAAACACTAGTGAACTCAGATTGTCCTCTCCATGGACACAAAATTCACTCTGTTTTAGTCACTTTGAAATTGTTCATTGTTTCGTTTGAGCTTGTGATTATTATAGGATTCAATAGTCCAAGATGTTAGGTGGCATTCATCCATTCTGTTCCGGAATACTAGTTGAGTAAAGAAATGAATAAGCAAAAAACCCATCATGTCTTAACGCTTTCACTTTAACTGCTTGTTTTTAGTGTAGCAGTTCTCAAACTTGTGTACGCTTAGAAGTGGTGAACCACAAAGAATGCTGTGTATGTGGTTATGTTCATTGATATTGTTGTTAAGTGCCATGGAGTCGGTTCTGACTCATAGCAACCCTGTATAGGGTTTCCAAGAAGCGGCTGACTTCAACTTTGTGGTACAAGCTGATTTTGCAGTCCAGCACATTAACCCACTCCTATGTAAAGGAGTCCTGGTGTGGCGCCTTAGGATAAGCACTCAATCTCATGGTTGGTGTGAATCGTAAGATTGGTAATTCAAACTCACCAGCTGCTCCTCAGAAACCCTATTCATTGTCACCATGAGTCAGAACCAATTTGATAGCACTTAACAACAACAACAATGTAAAGAATCAGAGCTGAGAAATGGATAGAGTACCCAGGTACACATCCTGTGAGGATCAGTAAGGGAGATGTCACTTGTCATATAGCCTATAGAAGATGCCACTGTGCACTCAGGAGAGTGGAAAAGGCCGGCAGTGGCTTTGTATTCTGAGAAGTTTCCATCTCACAGATCTCTGAGTCAGAGATCCCCGGGCCTCTCTCGGCCACACTTTGAGAACTGCTGCTTCCATGCGCTCCAGTGGAATGTGTGTGAACTGAAACCTGTTGGATTTTACCTGTAGCTTAAAAATAGGCTTATATTTGTAAATCTACAGCAGAGTGTTAAACAATGATGTTCAACTTTAAGCAACTTTTAGCATTTACCATGGATGATGGTTGTAAATGATGTTCAACTTTAAGCATTTACCGTGGATGCTGGTTGTAAATAGAGACGTGAGCAGTTCTCAGAAAACTGCTGTGAGGCGCTGTGGAGTGCCTGACTCACAGCAACCCTATGCAAACCAGGACGAAGCCCTGCCCAGAAGCCCTGCCCAGCGCGGCACCTCCTCACAGTTTTTGTGTTTGTTGAGCCCATTGTTGCTGTCACAGTCAGTTCATCTCATTGGCGGTCTTCCTATTTTTTGCTGACTTTCCATTTCACCAAGCTTAAAATCTTTCTCCAGGGACTGACCCCTTCTGACATGTTCAAAGTACGAGTGACAAAAAATCTTCCCATCTTATTTTTTTTAACCTTTTATTGTGAACTTAGTAAAGGTTTGCAAAGCAGATTGTGAGTTTTACATTCACCAAATCATACACTTTGATTCATTACAATTGTAATCTCCTCCATATAATTAACTATTTGCCTCTGTTCACTTTAACTGTTATATTCTTCTATCTCCGGCTACTTTCATGTTTCCTCTGCTAACCTTCCTCTTGTTGCATATAGCCTTTAACCTAGAAATAATTTTCCTTCCCCGCCCCACCCCATAACCATCATAGATTGTTTCTTTTATTAAGAAAACTTTTTAACTTTTTACAACATTGGTCTCAACAATATATTTTCTTTTGTGATGGACTAATTTCACTCAGCATATAATGCCCTCCAGGTTCATCCATGCTGTGAGGTGTTTTGCAAATTCATAGTT
>NW_006408603.1:9780684-9781573 GCF_000296735.1 Chrysochloris asiatica
GGTTCTCCTTTGTAGGTAAATTTTCATTTTTTTCCTGATTTGCTCTTAGGATAGTTTGATTATGATATGTCTTGGTGATTTTCTTTTGGGATCTGTCATGTTTGGGGTTCGTGCAGCTTCTTGTGTGCTTATTTCCTTGTCTTTCATGATGTTAGGGACATTTTCTTCCAACAATCCTTTAACACTTTTCTTTGTGCTTGTCTTCCTGTTTTGGAATTCTGATCACCCATAAGTTCCTCTTCATGATGTCCCAAATAACTCTTAAGCTTTCTTTGGATTTTTCATTCTTTTTTCTGATTGTTCTTCTAGCTTACTGGTATTGAGAGATTTATCTTCAAGCTCACTAATTTGGGCTTCCATTGCAGCTGTTGGACCCGGAGAGAAGAAGATTCTGGAGGGAGGAAGTGAGGGTTCTTGCAAGCCAAGGAACTCACGAGGTGGGTGTGGGAGGGATGTGACAGCAAAGTTCCTGGCCCTAAATGCAGTTCCTATCCGTCTCGGTATTATCTGAGGTCAGACCACTCATTCTGGATGTATGTAGTTCGTGGAAGTATTGAAGCTGGTTTCAGTATCTGTTAGGACCACAGGGCAGGTAGGGGCAGGGTAACTGGCTAAATGCTGGTCTAGTGGTTCTGCAGGTTCTGTAGGTATGAAGCTGAGCCTGTCTGAATTTAGGCTCCAAACTTAGAGCAGGGTCTGCGTTGGGGGATGGATGAAGGTGGGAACTGACCACTCCCTAGTCACCAGAGGAGCTGGGGGAAAGAAAGAATAGCAGTTTCCCTGTGGCCTTTGTGAATCTGCTCTGCCAGGCCACCTTCTGTCACCAAAGCTGCTCACAGGTGGTTGCATTGCCTCTGGCCGTCTGTTCACCAGTCTCCCTCCCAGCAAG
>NW_006408603.1:9782048-9783905 GCF_000296735.1 Chrysochloris asiatica
TGCTGTGAGCCGGAACCAACTCCACGGCACATAACCACCACCACCACTATGAGCTTTGATTGTGGGTTGAAACGAAAGGAAATCTGACAACTTCAGTCTTTTCTCCATTTAGCATGTTAATTTTTGGTTCAGTTGTTAGGAGTTTTGTTTTATTCACACTGAAGTGTAATGTATATCAAAGACTGTAGTCTTTGATCTTCTGATCTTCATCAGTATTTCAAATACTCTTTACTTCCAGCAAGCAAGGTTGTATCATTTGCATATGATGAGTCTTCCTCCAATCTTGATGTCACATTCTTTTTCGTATAATCCAGCTGCTCTGATTATTTGCTCAGCATACAGATTAAGTATAGTGAAAGGATACAACTCTGGAGCACATATATGCTCCCTTCTTCCCATATAAGTACACAATTTGATTTCTCTGGTTCTGTTTAAATGACTGTCCCTTGGTCTACGTACAGGTTCCTCATGAGCACAATTAACATGTTGTAGAATATCCACTCTTCCCAATGTTAGCCAGTTTGTTATTATCCACACAGTTGAATGCCTTTGCATAGTCAATAAGGAATTATCTTTCTGGTATTCTTTGCTTTCAACTAAGATCCATCTGACATCAGCAGTTGATATCCTTCATTCCACATCCTATTCTGAAACTGATTTGAATTTCTGGCAGCTCATTGTCAATCTACTGCTACAACTATTTTTGAATTATCTTTAGTAAAATTTTACTTGCATGTGCTATTAATGATATTGTTTGATAATTTCCACATTCCATTGGGTCACCTTTTTTTGGAATGGCACAAATATGGATCTTTGCCAGTTTGGTGGCCAGATAGCTGTCTTCCAAATTTCCTGACATAAGTGAGTGAATGCCTCCAGTGCTCCGGTAGTTTGTAGAAACATTCCAGTTTGTATTTTGTTTTTGGAGCCTTGTGTCTTGCCTTCAGTGCAGCTTGGTTCTTAATCATATGCTCCCTCTTGAAATGGTTTAACATGGACCAATTCTTTGTGGGGCGCAGTGATGCTTTGTATTTTTTTTTTTTTTTAACTTTTTATGAACTGAATGAAGGTTTAGAGAGATGATTATCAGTTTTACATTTAACAGACTTCATACTTTGTTTCATCTCAGTGACTGCAGTCCCCTCCATGTAACAACAGTTATCCCACTTCCTCCCTGTGCTTCATATTTCCATTCCACCCACCTTCCCATCCCTTCTCAACTTTGTCCTTAGGTAGATGTTGCCCTTCTGATTTGGAATGATTGAGCAGACCTGACTAGTGTTGTTGTCCCTCCTGTATGCCTATCTACTGCTTAGCTGAAAACTGGGCCATGAGGGTGACTTCCATTCAGACCTGAAGGGTGGTTGAGAGCCATAGTCTCTTTGCTTTCTTTATACTGTCTTGGTATCATTCTACAACTCCTCTGGTCTTTGGTCATTAGTGTCTGTTAGTGATGTCGAGTCAGTTCTGACTCATAGCGACCCTGTATAGGGTTTCCGAGGAGCAGCTGGTGAGCTTCAACTGCCGACCTTGCAGTCCAGCGCATTAACTAACAATACAATACAACTAATACATCTAATCTGTTCTTGTGATGGTCTCGCTGTTCAGGGTGGAGACCATCTCCACCCTGTGGACTTGTTTTCATTCTCGTCAGCTTCCGCCTGAATTCGCATATGAGCAGTTGATGGCCTGCTCCACTGCTGCCCTCTATGAAAATACCTTGTTTGGGCTGATATTGAGCTGCTGCTGCTCCCTTCTTTCTGTATATGTACACAATTGGATTCCTCTGTATCCCATCTGGTGAGGTCCATGTGTATAGTTGCTGTTCATTGTACTGAAAAGAGGTATTTGCAATGA
>NW_006408603.1:9784635-9790104 GCF_000296735.1 Chrysochloris asiatica
CCTGAAGTGCTCCGGGCATTTGATTTCACAGACGCAGAGGCACAAGAGCATCCCAAGGTGGTACCCAGTGTAAGTCAGCAACTGTTTATTTGCTGTCCTTTGCTGTCCTTTAATACTAGGCCTAAATGCTTCCCTACAGAGCGTTGCAGTTACTGTTTTTACTCGAAATGACTCTTACCCTCCATTGTTTTTACTCGAAATGACTCTTACCCTCCATTGTGAATTCTATCATTAATTAATGGTATAATTCATACTCTCTCCTCCTTCCTGGTCAAAAGTCCTCCTTGTAGAAGAGATTTGATTTTTTGTGTGGAGTATAATTTAGCAGCAATTTGTTTAGAACAGACTTGAGTCACATGAACCTGACATTGGAGCATGACTGAAATGCCACACTGAAGGTCCCGAGTCTTCGGGACCATGCAGTGGAGCCTCTAATGGCTTAGCTGGAGGAAGGAAGGGTTCAGGAGGGATCCAAAACCTTTTATGTTATTGGATGCTTAGACTAGACTTTTCCCCTTTGCTATAGGGTAAAGATTTTTCACCATTATTGGTCATTTCAAATTTCCCATTTGAGAGGGGAATTTTTATTGTCATTTGTGAAGTCTGAATTTCACAGTAAAATTCTAGGGAAAGTCAGTTACCCCAGCAATCCCACTAGCTCACTGCTCTTATACTCATCTTCTTCAGCTACAAGGGCCTTCTCATGTCCCTGGAGCTAACGTCCTTGCTACCTGCCATTTCCTCTAGCTAGAAGACAGTCACATGGCCCATTTCTCCAGGCCTTTACTCCTGTCACCTTTCCAGACCGCCCTAAGTTAGACTGCATCCCGGTCCCGCCCCTTGCCCTGCACGCCTTCTCTTTTCTCTCCTCTTTGTGCAGAGCTACGGCTACGTTTTCAACTATAGTTTCTTAATGTTTTTTGCCTGATTCTCTCCTCAACCTAGTGTAAGTTTCAATGAGCAGGCAAATGCTCCCAAGGGAGTTCAGCACCTAGCACGTAGTATATGCTGTATGTAGTATATACATAATATAATAATAGATATAGAATGGGCTCTTACTAGACAAGAGGTGTTAGCAGTACTGGTCACCAATCCTTTTGAGCACTCCCCTAAGCTGTTTCCACTCAAGGTAATATCCAGCTCTGGGAGGCTTTATTAATGACATAAAATTATAGACCAGCTTTGGAACCAGGATTTGAAAGAGGAGTTTACTGTAACAGATTTGGATAGAAAAAACTTTATAACCTTTTTGTTCATATTATCTTAAACCATTAAATAAAACAAAATATAATTTTATATTTTACAGCATAAATCACCTGTTGTGGATACAAAGTCAGAGACTGGTGAAATTTCAGGAGAGATCACTCTGACAGAAAACAGCCACCAAGCCAAGCCTGTCTCAGGCCAGGTACCCTCAGGGAGCGTGGAAGGTTTATGTTCAGTGGAGACAGCCCCGTACAGGACTGAAGTCGAAGGCAGCCCTGTGGAAGACAGCACACACAGCCCAGCAGGAGCTACTGCATGCGGACAGGATCCTGAGGGCCACCCGTGTGGCTAGAGGAACAAAGCCATGGATGCCACCACTCTGAGGTCTTCTATGGGCTTTCCAAAGTATACTCCCTTTACTTTTCATACTAATATTCTTGTTTTACTACAAAGGTGCCAATTTACACATTGTTTTTACTGACAGATTAACACATAAAGATTAACACATGTTTATGTAAAGGCTTCCATTTAATCTCAAAGTTTTGAATCGTCTTAAGGTTAAGTGTCTTGTCTTATGTTTTAAGTGTGTGCCGAACATACAGCATCATGTGATTGTGGATGACTAAGGATTCTAGTGTGAGTTAGAAAGTTTTGTTTATAAAGCATACACAAGGGGCCTTCAAAAAGTTCATGGAAAAATGGAATTTTCCCACAAACTTTTTGAAACCCTCTTGTATAGAAATCAGTGAACCAAAGAGTTTGCTGCCTACTGAAAGCCCTGTAATAACTACTTTAGTTAGCCAGAATTCATTAAGGTATGGCTCCAAATACTGTCTCCAGAGTGATTAAGTGCTCAAAGCTAATTTTTAAGGAAGAAGGCCCACTATGATCACATGTATGCATTTCAGCATCTCCATGCAGTCATACTGAGCGTTACCAGCATAGTTGTGCTGAAGTCTCAATTATTTGTACATTGTCCATGCATGGATAGTGTGGTCTTCTCTTTCATGTCCTACCTTCAGTCTCAACTCTTGCTGCCATCACTGGGTCTGCTTCTTTTATGTTTTCCTAAGACACAACTGAAGATTGCAAAGATAATTTTGATAACATAGTTTTAAAAATTGGTAGACTTTGGTAATGGCTCTTTTCTTCCCAATCAAAATCCCCAGTTAAGAATATTGGATACTACTGTGTCTTATATAGGCTGTAAACAAACCATATTGGCTTGGCCGTAGATGTTCAGTTAGCTATTGTTCTACACACAGAAGAGTATCATGATGATGAGGAAAACAGAGAAAGGTCTCTACAGGTGATCATTAAGTGTTCTGATTTTAGGTCAGTTCTGATTTTAAGTAAGCAAATTTCACATTCTTTCAGGTATCCTTTGTTTCTAGTCTTCACACTAGAAGTTATATATATATTCAAATGCTTACTGGAAAATGATAACTTACCTGTCAGTAATATAAAGTCTTAAAATTTGCATACAGGCATTTGTTTCAGAACAAATGTACTCAAAGCCAGTAGCTTTTTGCTATGTTTTTATAAACGTGAAAAATACCCCTGTTGGACTCCCAAGGGAGTTACTTGGGTACCTGTAATAAGTCAATTTTACATGTTAATATTATTTTCCAGTTCAATATTACATTTTCAGTGTTTAGTCCTAGTCAGAATGGTAACCATTCTTCCAAAAGACACAAAAGGATTTTATATTAATATTTGCAAGGCACCTAACAAATTAATGAAAGGATGTCTGCAGTTTGGAATAGATTTGTTTATATGGAAGGAGCTCAGTGGTTACAAAGAATGCATATAAATCACTACGCAGAAAGTCCTTGCTGGGAACTCAAGCTGTTCCGCACTAAGGAATTCACTTCCTAGGTGGTAGTTGTTTCCACCTGCAGGAGTAGAGTTCATGCTTGCTGCTTGTACTTTTCTGCTATTCCTGACTGCTTTCAATCAATCCAAAATGTTTCCCCTCCCTCTTAAGTAAAATTTCATCTTTGTGTCCTTTCATTACAGATTTCCATTTGGGGATGAAATCTACTTTGACAGCTAGCGAGGCAACATACTACTGCTGTTGAATGATGGCAGCAATTCAGGGAAGACAATTAAAGCAGATGGAACATATCAAGGCCAGTTAATAACTAGAAAAGAGTAAGACTTGTTTATTGAGTAAGTCAGTATTTATCATCAAAATTAAGGCTGATTAGTGACAAGGTTTTAGGAAAATCAGAATGGGGTAGACAACTTTCTAATTTTAAAATGAAATAGATAATGCTGAATGTCTACAGGGTCTAAAGAACCACTGTCTATACAAAATAAACACTTATTTTTACAATATTGTGGTTTGGTATGCTGTTTTTGCTTACTGAATATTATAAGAAAAAGCCCCATGAGACTTGTCTGCAGTTTAGGACATCACATCTGTAACTTTTTATACGTATACAATCACACAGTTAACTTTTGGCAAAACTTGTCTGATCTTAGAACCACTCCCCTGACTGAGCCCTTAATATGATTCTAGATTGTGTAACTAAAAGGGTTTTTCTTTCACTTCCCCCTGACCCCCCATTTAGAGAAGTGGTTCTCAGTACTGTTGTCCATATGAGAACTACTTTGAGGACTTTTAGAAACAAGAGAGAGAAGCAGCTTGTTTCCGGCAGTGTGGGCACCTGCATTATGCAGTTCAGCCTGTGTCTAGGCCCTGCTGTGCCCCACCACTGTTGTCTGTCTTTTGTGAGCCTTAATTTATGATCTTCTGTGATATGACGTACCCCTAGCCACTAGTCTCTGAGGCATGGCAGGTGAGGCCTAATGACAACTGAGCTTCTAACCTGCATCTTTCATACTATTTATGACCTTGTTAAGTGCCATCGAATCAGTTCCGACTCATAGCGACCCTGTATAGGGTTTCTGAGGAGCAGCTGGTGGATTTGAACTGCTTGCCTTGTGGTTCGCTGTCCAGTGTTGATCCTATAAAAAAATTTCATCAATAGTATTATGCAAAATAAGATTCCTGGACGGCTCAAACAGTTTGTACTGGACTACTAAAGGTTGATAGTTCAAACCCACCCATATAGGAAAGGCCTAGCAATCTGCTTCCATAGATTATAGCCAGGCTAGCTGTGTGCCTACTCCATAACACATGGTCACCATGAATGGTGGCAAAGAGACCATTTTAGACCTTACCTGTGTATGTATATAACATATGCACGTATATGTATGCTATAAATATTCCAAAAGCATTCTAAGAGTTTCTTTTTTTATAGCTTGTCCTAAAATATAGTGAAAATAGATAGATTTTTATGTAAGTTTCTTACACTGGTCAAGTACCTATTTTTACTAAACAGCATTAATTTCCTACTACATCTGTGGTTAAGTAAAAAAAAAAAAAAATGCCATTGTCAATTAAAATTTTTAAGAAATGTCCCAACAAGAAGATTAAATTCTAATCTAGGATTCATTTAAATTCTCTAGTTTACAAATCCTAGGTAAAGGAATCTAATGAGTTTAGTTACCAAGGGACATGGTCCCAAGCAGTACTTACAAAAGTTGATGCAGCACCTTACAAGACACTTCATCCTGGAAGCCGAGAGTGTCCAGAGGAATGGTAACTCACTAATACTATATATACTATTAAAGGCTAATATATTTACATCATCTTAAAAACATTGTAAGATGTTACAGTGCTATAAATTCTCCTTTCAAGGAAAAAAAGTAATAGATTAAATTTCCCTGCAATGTTCTGAAAGGAACATAATAACTAGTGGTTTGCTGATTTTTGTTCTGAAGTTTTCAATCCCAACAAGGCACTGCTTTGCAAAATGTCCTTTTGCCCAAATTCAGTGTCTCTGTTTTGATCTCTTTGTAAAAGAACTCTCTGTTCATCCATTCTTTTTGCCTGAGACCGTAAAATAAGGCTAAAGAAGTCCTCATCTGGTACTGTTGGTCCCTTTGTGGCAGCAGGTGGTGGAGCACATCTTTGATCATCTAATCTGGATCCCTAGAAGATGGAGAGAGGGAGATTACAACTCATGAAATTGCAGGAACATGAAGGAAAGGCCCAAGCTATGTTATAGCTGCCAATTACATTAAACTGTAGCATTAAACATTTTTTTGTCTCTTAAGGAGCTCTGGTAGCGTAGTGGTTACAAATCGGGCTGCAAACCTTAAGGTCAGCAGTTCGAAACTACCAGCTGCTCCACGGGAGAAAGATGAGGCTTTCTACTCCCGTAAGGATTTACACCCTCGGAAACCCTGTAC
>NW_006408603.1:9790204-9797514 GCF_000296735.1 Chrysochloris asiatica
GTTCGAAACTACCAGCTGCTCCACGGGAGAAAGATGAGGCTTTCTACTCCCGTAAGGATTTACACCCTCGGAAACCCTGTACAGGGTTGCTATGGGGCGGAACCGACTCGACGGCACTTAACAACTCTTTAGACCTAAAACCTAGTGAGAACGTTTTCCTTTAAGATAACCTGTAAGTAAGTACATTATAGGAGACGTACTATTTTATTTATAATCAGGTTACAATAGAATAATTTGGAATTAATGAAGATATAAGATAAATTATGTCCAAGTATGACATTTCAAGCCTTTACTACTACGATGGTGCTGTGTGTGGGCCATCAAGTTGACTCTGCCTCACAGTGACCACACAGGACATAGTAGAACTGCCCACTGGGTTTCCCAGGCTGTAACTGTTCTCCCCCAGAGCTGCTGGGGTTTGAATCACCAAGCCTTTCAGTTAGCAGCCCAGCACTTAACCACTGCACCACCAGTGGTCCTAATTAACAGTACAATAATGATGATGTTAGTGTCATCGAGTCGGTGCCGACCCATAGCGAGACTCATAGTAATTCTGTATAGGGTTTCAGAGGAGTGGTTCATGAGTCTGAACCACCGACCTTGCAGTTCTAACTAACCTTGTGGTCAAATGCTTACCCTACAGTGCCTACACCAGTACTTCTGATACACAACAATACTAGAACTGCCCTATAAATACTGTCTAAGGTCAGGAATCAACAAATATAGCGCACTGCCTGGTTTTGTAAATAAAGTTTCACCGGAACACTGCGATGCTTGTTTATTTACATACAGTCTAGCTGCTCTCCCACAAGAGTGGCAGAGTTGAGCAGCTGGGACAGAGACCATATGGCCTGCAAAGCCTACAGTAGTTACCTTCTGGCCCTTTGTGGGAAAAGCTTTCTACCTATACCTGGCCTTAGGCAGTTTAATCTGTCAAGGAAATTGCTCAGATTGAATTTTTTCTTTAAACTATAATCTTATGATTCTTATTTTAGAAATACATCAGAAATGTCAATCTAATATGAAATAAAAGCACTAAAAAGCTTAGTTTTGAATTTTGAGAAGATGGTGGCATAAACAAACTCTCGTCCTGACTGTCTTCCACAGAATCAAGGAAACAGTGTTTAGCAAAGGAAAGCAGTGGGGAACTGCAGGCAGGCAAGAATCAACAAATCAATAACAAGTTACATACAGTAAGAAAATTGCTTCTTCCCCAGCCATACAGGCTGCCAGCTGCTGTAAACTGGGGTAGTGGCCCCAGAAAAAGAGCCTGCTTCCCTAACCATTGTAGCATCCGCTGGTACAGAGACAGGCTCTAAAATCAACAATGCAGACCTCCCCGGGGATCTGTTTGGAGTGTGCCAGCACCTCCCCCAAGTAGACCTTTGTCAGTTACAAACCTGCTGTGAATTGCTTCAGAAGGCCTATGCAGTGAGTCTGTTTTCATAGTCAAAACTTTATCAGCCTCCCTGGGCACCCCAGCAGCTCAAGCCTCTGAAAGCGACCCTGGCAAGTTAGTTTTGGTCTGTCTGCTATCTCTTTCAGTCAGTGCTGAGGACTGCTGACTCTGGCTGCTATGTGCTAAGAAGCAGCGAATACACCCACAGCCACCATAGTCCAGGGGGTCTGGTAGCAATAAGACAGAGCTTCTTGGAGGGCCCATTTGAAGTGTGCCAGTACTTCTACTCAGACATTGCCAGCTGCAAGTCTGCTCGGAGAATTGCTACAGAAGACCTGTGCAGTAGAATGGACTCCCTGCATAGCCCATACCTCAGGCCTGTGAAACCAAATAGAACAGAGCTCTTGGGGAGTCCAGGTCTGTCTGTTCCCTGTTTTGCTTGGTGCTGAGGATGCTGACTGTGTCTGCTATATGCTAAGAAGCAGGCGTCTTGCCCAACTACTACAGGAAGGGCTCTGAGAGCAATGAGGCAGACATCCCAGGAGGCCCACTTGGAGCATGACAGACCCTCCTGAACCCAGGCGGTCACTTACAAGCCTGCTGTGAATTGCTACAGAACGGGCCTACAGTGGTGTCTGTTTCCATAATCAGCTCTAACCTGTCTTCCTGTGCACCCTAAGCCAACAAGAAGGCTCCTGGGGGTCAACTAGGGTTAGTCTCTCCCCAATTCCAGTTGGTGCTGAGGACTACTGACTAAGGGTGCTATGTGTTAGGAAGTCGTCTTGGGTGGAGGTTGTATTCACAGCCAACAATCTACTGGGGAGGGCTGGGGGAGAGCGGACTCTGATAACAAGATAGACTTCCATGGGGATCTGACCATTGCATGACAGCCTCCCCACCCCCCACCCCCAACTTGGCAGTTGTTGGTTGCCACTCTGCTGCAAACTGCCACAGAAGGGCCCTGCTTCCATAGTCAAGGCTCTGCCTGCCTCCTTGTATAACCTGTAGCTCAGGCCTTTGACAGGCTAGACCTCCCTGGATATCAGTTTGAGTCTATCTGGTCCCCCTCGAGTTGGTGCTGAGGCCTGCTGCTCAAGGATGCTGTATGCTGTGAAGCAAGCATCTTTAGTGAAAGCTACACCCACAGCCACTATACTACATATGGAGCAGGCTCTCATACAACCAGGCAGACCCTCCTGGAGGTCTGTTCAGAGTGGGACTATCCCTGCCCTGCTGAACTGATAGAAATGCCCACAGAAGGTTCCTACAGTGGAGTTAGGTGGCTCACCTAAGAGACGGCTCCCCAACCACCACAGGGGGACTGGGGCTCTGAAACCAAGACGGATCTCTTAGAGGTCCTTCTGGGGAGTGCTAGCAACTCTTCCTCCTGAAATGGAAGGAATCTGCCTGTGCTTCTCCTGAATGTCAGCTCCGACATAAGCAGCCCCCACAAACAGAGGAAGGGAACCTTAGGCAAAACCATAAGGCAACACTCAGCGACCGCCCCCTCCGCCCAAGGGTTGTGCTGAGTTTGAGTTTTCTGATGAAAAGCATGAGAAACAGAGGAAGGGAGAACCTGAAAGAGGCCTCCACTCCCTGGTGGGCATACTGACCACCGTGTGTTCTCTGGTCTGTTTTTTGCTGTTATGTGCTGTGGAGTCGGTTTCAACTCATAGCAACCATGTACAGGGTTTCTGAATCTGTAAATCTTTACGGGAGCAGAAAGCCTCATCTTTCTTCCGCAAAACAGCTGGTAGTTTCGAACTGCTGACTGTGAGATTAGCAGCCCGATTCGTCTAAAACTGAAACAAAATCAAACTTTTCAATCCCAATTAAACCAGAGAGGGAGAAGTCATTATTACAAAGAGGAAAAGGAAATGGTAATCAAAGGCTCTACACCTACCTAATGGTTTCTTGTAAAAAGTAGTGTGAGCAAAAACACCAAGTACCGGAGAAAACATCAACACCCTTGAAAATTTCAATGCCCAACTCAAGACTCACATGATAGAAAAAAGGAACAATGGCTTATCCAAATGAACATGCAAAGGGAGTGAAAACACATCTATGAATGGTCAAATACTGAAAAAAATGGAATACATTCAACATAATTAAATAATGAAAGGAAAACAAAGGGTTAAAAAAGAAAAACAAGGCAAGATCCAAATGATCTAAAATAAGATACTAAAACTGAAAGGCTGAGTGACTGAAATTAGGAATGCACTCGAAAGATTTTAATTAGGCAGAAGAATCAGTGAATTAGAGGATAAGATCATTAGAATTACCGAAATATATTTAAAGTACTGAAAGAAATTAAGAGTCATATGTGAAGACTCATTTCCAAGCCAATGAATGCATTAATAATTACTGGTGAATGCAATGTGGAAGTAGGAAACAAAGAGGTAGGATCAGTAGTTAGAAAATACAGTCTTGGTGATAGAAACAATGCTGGAGCTCACATGATAGAATTTTGCAAGACCAATGACTTACTACTCATTTCAAATACCTTTCCTTCAACAAAATAATCACTGACTATATACATGGACCTCATCAGATGGAGTACACAGGAATCCAACTGACTGTACATATGTGGGAAGAGTTGATGGAGAAGCTCAGTATCATCAGCCAAAACAAGAGTAGGGGCCAACTATGGGGCAGTCCATCAACTGCTGATATGCAGGTTCAGGCTGAAGCTAAAGAAAATTAAGTTCATGAGAGCCAAAATATGACCCTGAGTAGATCCCAGCTGAATTTAGAGACCATTTCAAGAACAAATTTGTTGCAATAGACACTAGTGACGCAAGAGCTGTGGGGATGACATCATGAACATCATATGTGAAGAAAGCAAAAGGTCATTAACAAGACAAGGAAAAAAACAAAAAAAGACTAAAGTGAATGCCAGAAGAGACTCTGAAACTTGCTCTGGAGAGTAGATAAATAAGATCATGATAAATGGAGAAAAGACTTTGAGGTTGTCAAAGATTTCATTTTGCTTGCATGCACAATCAATGCTCATGGAAGAAGGAGTCAAGAAATCAAATGACATACCACATTAGGCAAATCTGTTGCAAAATACCTTTTCAAAGTGTTCAAGAGCACTAAAGTGTGCCTACCTCAAGTGATGGTATTCTCAGTCGTTTCCTATTCATGTAGAAAACTACAATGAATAAGAAAGACCAAAGAAAACTTGATGAATTCAAATAGGGTGTTGAAAACTGTACAATGAATACAGAAGACCATAGAAGAATTGATAAATTCAAATTACAGTGTTGGTGAAGAATATTAAAAGTACCATGGACTACCAGAAAAAACAACTAAATCTGTCTCGAAAGAAGTACAGCCAGAATTCTCCATGGGAAAATGGCGAGACTTTGTCTTTCGTACTTTGGACAAATTGTTAGGAGGGACAGTCCCTGGAGAAGGACATTATGGTTGGCAAAGTGGCAGATCAATGAAACAGAGGAAGACCCCCAACAAAATGTACTGACACAGTGGCAGCAACAACAGGCTCAAACACAACAACAGTGAGGATGGCACATAACTGGGCAGCGCTTTGTTCTGTTATGCACCACAGGGTTGCTATGAGTTGGAACCGACTCCATGAACCTAACAGCAACACAGTAAGATATAAGGGTGCTGTGGCTCTGTACAATAAGAACTGGACTGCTAACCATGGAAGAAAGATGTACCTTTCTGCTCCCATCAAGATTTATAGCCTAAGAAACCCTATACAGGGTTGCTATGAATCAGAACCGATTAGAAGGCACTTAACAACAACAACCAAAAGAAAACACCTCAACCACGAATACTATGACCATTCTAAGTATTCTACCCTATTATGTGACAGATTACATGAAATTTATGAAGAAGTCTCAAAAAGTTCGTGAAAAATTTGATTATTTTTTAAGATGTTATTACTGATAACAAAAGGAAGATGGAGAGGAGTGGTACAGTCTTAAAAGTGCTTAGCTGCTAACCTAAAGATTGGTGGTTGAAATCCACCAGCTGCTCTAAGGGAAACAGTTGTGGCAGTCTAATTCCATAAAGATTTACAGACCTGGAAATCCTATGGGGGCATATTCTGTCCTATAGGTCCCTATGAGCCACAACCGACTTCATGGTAGTGGGTTTGGTTTTGGTTTTTAAAATGTAAATATATATATTTATATAAAACATAAACAAAAGGCAAGCAGAAGGGAACCAAAATGGATCACTAAAATAAACCAACAAAACACAAAAGCAAGCAATGGTAAAGAACAAAAAGAAAGCTTATACTCACAAGAAAGCTCAAGTGACAAAACGGCAGAAGTAAGTCACTAAGTACAGCGATTGTAAATGGACTAACTGCTCCAGTCAAATGGTGGAGAGGGGCAGGATGGATTAAATAAATAAAGAATCCAACTATATGCTGTTTACAAGAGCTACCATAAACCCAAGGACACAAATTGGTTGTAAGTGCAAGGACGAGGGAAAAATGTTCCATGCAAATCACAGCCAAAACAAAGCTGGGGTGGCAATCTTAATACCAAAGTTGACTTTAGACTTTTAAAAACCAAATGTGTCAAATGAGATAAATATGGACATTGCATATTTAGTCTCATGTTGTTGTTGTAAAGTAAAGAAAAGAGATTTACCCATCATAAATATATACCCTCTCAACATGAGACTGGAGTCCTGGTCTGATGCTGTGCATTAATGCATCAGACTGCAAAGCCATTTGAACTACAAGGTCGGCAGTTCAAGCTCACCAGCTGCTCCCAGGAAACCCCATACAGGGTATTACAGGGTCGCTATGGGTCAGAACCGACTCAGCAGCACTTCACAACAACATGAGACTAAATATATACAGCAAACATTGACAGAAACTACAATAATATGTTGTTGTTGTTAAGTGCCATCAAGTCAATTCTGACTCATAGCAACCCTAGATAGGGTTTGTGAGGACTGGCTGGTGAGTTTGAATTGCTGACCTTGTGGTTCAAACCTACCTTGTGGATTAGTGCTGATTCTACAGCGCCACACCAGAATTCCACAGTAACATGAGGGAGCTTAAAACATATTTTTCCCATGAACTTTTTAAAGCCCCCCTCATATTGTTTTTAAGCCCCTACAATAATACGAAAGGGCTTTAAAAATTCATGGGAAGAAATATGTTCATTCCATTTCTTTTTTCAAAACTTTTTATTGTGATTTGACTGAAGGTTTACAGAGAAGAGTGTCAGTTTCACATTCAGCAAATCAAAGACTTTACTTCATTACAATGATTGCAATCCCCTCCACGTAACAGCAGTTAAAATTAGTTCCATTTTTCTATAAACTTTTTGAAGCCCCTCATAGTTGAAGACCACCACTTTGAATACTGGACAGAACATCTAGAAAGAAGACCTACAAGGAACAAGCTCATCTGAATGAAGTGTCATAAACAAAGTAGAGTTAACAGACAAGTGGTGGTGGAGGTGGTGTGCTTTGGAGTCGGTTCCGACTCATAGTGACCCTGTAACAGGGTTTCTGCTGCTGTAAATCTTTGCGGGGTGGGGAGGCAGAAAGCATCATGTTTCTCCTGCAGTTTGATAGATTCAAACTGCCGACCTTGCAGTTCACAGCGAATGTAACCACTATGCTATCAGGGCTCCTAACAGACGTATGAGGGAACTTCAGGAAGTTCATGAAAAATGGAAAGATAATGAAATTTTCCCATGAATTTTTTTAAACCCCGTCATATACAATCGACTCAATTGTGCGTACTTCATTCTCCAGAATAGATCACATTTTAGGTCTCAAAGCAAATCTTGATATATTTTAAAATATTGGAACACAAAGTGTTTTATCTGACTACACAGATTAATAAAACACAAAGTGTTTTATCTGACTACACAGTTTAATAAAACACAAAGTGTTTTATCTGACTACACAG
>NW_006408603.1:9797614-9813328 GCF_000296735.1 Chrysochloris asiatica
TTAATAAAACACAAAGTGTTTTATCTGACTACACAGTTTAATAAAACACAAAGTGTTTTATCTGACTACACAGATTAAAGCTACAAATCAGTAACAAAAAAACCCCTGAAAAATACACAAACATGGAAATTAAACACACTATTAAACTACCAATGGATCAAAGAAGAAATCACACATTTCTTAGAGTCACATGAAAATGAAAGCACAATATATCAAAATCTGTGGGATGTAGCAAAGGCAGTATTCAGAAGGAAAATTAATTAGCAATAAATGCCTACATTAAAAAAGAAGAAAGATCTCAAATTAACAGCCTAATTTGATAACTCTATGAACTAGAAAGAGAAGAGCAAACTAAGTCTAAACCTACCAGATGAAGGGAAATATCAAAGAAGAAACAAAATTGAAAATGGAAACAACAGAATCAGTAAAACCAGAAGATGGTTCCTTGATAAGATCAACAAAATTGACAAACTCTTCCCTAGACTGACAAAGACAAGAAGAGAGAAAATGCAAGAACGAAGAGTCAAAAAGTGCCAGGAGCAGAGTGTATCCTTTAGATCCAAGGACCCTGTGCTGGTGACCTCCTAGACTCAGGGGGAAGACTGATGCCAAGACATATGGAGATCGCCAAGGGACATTTAGCCAAATGATGAAAGGAGACAAATACCTTCCCCGAGAGCCAACAGAGAGAGAAAGCTTTCCTCTAGAGTTAGCTCCCTGAATTCTGTCTTCTAGACTCAAAAAATTTAAAAAATTAAAAATGAAAGAGGAGCTATTAAAACTAATGACAGAAAAAGCGAGAATTATGACAGAATATTATGACCAACTGTATGACAACAACCTAGGTGGAATGGACAAATTCTTAGAAACACACAACCTATCCAAACTGACTTAAGAGGAAATAGGTTTCAACAGACACATAAGAAGTGAAGAGATTAAATCTGTGATCCCAAAACATCCTAACCAAAAACAGTACTGGACCTAATGGCTTCACTGGGGAATTCTACCAAACATTTAGACTGTCCCTAAAGACAGTGTAAGAAGGCATGGTCTCTATCTCATTTTATGAAGCAAACATAACCCTGTTGCCCAAACCAGACAGAGACCCCGAGAAAAGAAAATTACAGGCCAGTATCTCTTAGGAATATACATGTAACGATTCTCAATAAAATACTAGTGAATAAAATAATAAAACCCAACAGCATATAAAAGAGTTATGCATCATGACCAAGTGAGATTTATTCCAGAAATACAGAGATGGTTCCACATTAGAAAGACAATGTAATACATCATATCAACAGAACAAAGGAAAAGAACCACATGATAATCCCTATGGATGTGGGGGAAAAAACCCATGATAAAATCCAACACATTTTCTTGATGAATATATATGAAAAGCCAATAACCAACATTATACTTAATGGGGAATGACTGAGAGCTTTCTACTTGAAACTAAGAACACAACAAGGGTGGGTGCCCATTCTCACTTCAACATTATATTAGAAGTCCTAGCTAGAGCAATAAGATAAGAAAAGCAAATAAACTGTAACCAGATGGGAAGAGAAGTAAAATTATCTCTAATCACAAATGATATGATCCTATAAATAAAAAATCCTAGTATACAAGAAAACTTTTAGGGCTAATAGAGGAATTTAGCCAAGTTGGAGGGAGTCTGCTAAGCTCTTTTATACAAGAGGAGATTTGCTGTCACCTATGTATGGACTCCTGGTGTGGCACTAGGGCTAATGTGCTAGACTGCAAAGCCATTTGAACTGCAAGGTCGGCGGTTCAAGCTCACCAGCTGTTTCTCAGAAACCCTATACAGGGTCGCTATGGGTCGGAACCGACTCAACGGCATTGAACAACAACAACAGGCAATACCTATCATCTTTTCATGAATGAGCAAACAGACAGAACTAGTGTAAGGACAAGGAAATACCACTTTTAAATGAAATAAGCATTGTTTCTCATGGTTCTGTGTCCAAGCTTCTAAGACAGTCCTGAGCCACTATGCTGTTTGTTATAAGTGTTGTCAAGTCAGTTCTGACTCCTAGCAACCCTTTCTAGGGCTCCTTAGAGCAGCTGGTAAGTCTAAAGTGCTGACTTTGAGGTGAGCAGTCCAATGCTTATCTTACAGAGTATCTTACCAGGACACCAGTCAATTTAGCCAGTGACTATTAAAATAGTTAAGAAAGCTATCTCAGTATTTAAATTACTCCACAATGGTAAGGTGGACTGCTAGCCTCTCTCCATTTTAACTACTGGTCACTTTTGCTGCGGCCTCCAAAAACTTAGGAAAGCACGGTTCTCCTCTAGGCTCCATCCCACGTTCTTCAGAGTTTCCTCTCTTCCACAGCTCAGATGAAGTCACCTCACCAGACAAAAAGAATTCAAACTAAAGAGAAGCTCTAAAAAGTGACCTCTAACATCCAAATGCCTCCCTAATACACAGTGAGCCCTTTATATCCTCAATAATAAAGAATTATAATAACGCTCAATGGATTCAGGTAGCGTAGTGGTTACGAATTGGTCAGCAGTTCGAAACTACCAGCTGTTCCACGGGAGAAAGATGAGGTGTTCTGCTCCCGTAAAGATTTACAACCTCGGAAACCCCTGTACAGGGTTGCTATGAGTCGGAACCGACTCCACAGCACATCACCACCAATGGATTCAGAGTTATATATGGGATGAAAAATATATGCAGACATACCTGACATTTTACAAGGATGTCAAAGAAGTCTTCACCAGGCTCTTTACTGTCATTAGTCATCAGATGGCCCAGGACGGACTGATTATTGTTTTTTGTCAGATGAAGTCCTGGCAAATTACTGAAACTGGCCCTCTGGTCATCCAGGCGGCGGCTCTGAGAGCTGGCAAGAAGATCTAAAAATTCATCTGTGTTGGGAGACACCACAGAAACAGAGGGTGCTATAAAAAAACAGAAAAGGAAAAAAAAATTCAAAATATCATTATGAAAGTATTTTCATACTTGTTACATACATATAATTATGTTCTGCTTTGTTCAACCCCGACAGCTGCTCTGTCCCTTGTTGAACTGTCACCAATAGTCACTTATAGGCTAGGGCTTGACTAGACAGGTGTGTTCACTTTTGGGAGGTGAGGTGAGAAGAGAAGAATGAATTCACTCCAGAGTACTTCAAATGATCCACTTGACAGTTACTCAGATTTGACTACAAAGGTCTCATTATCTAGTGTCCACGCAAAGTGAAAATTGTTAAGATACAGGGTTAGATTCGGGAAGGTGAATGAACTGTTTTTATTACATTGGTTCTCAGACAAGGGTGAATGGGACAATGTTTTTAGTTCCATGTCCTGGGTAAGAGTTCTTTTGAGAGTTAAACTTAAGAGTTAAGTGATATTGACAAGTGTTGGTCTTTGGTAGCCGAAAAAGCAAATTCTAAGTGACCTGTTTTAGATCTTTCTAAGGCTCACTTAAGGCCTGTGCTGATTCTAAGGCTCATGTATTATTAGTTTCTGGTTGATAACGACTCATGATGACTATTGGGCCATGGTCTTTCCCCCTCCCCTAACTTTTTACTGTGAATTGAAGGAAGATAATCAGTTTTACATCCAACAAATCACAAATTTTGTTTCATTTCAGTGATTGTAATCTCCTTCATGTAACATCAGTTATTCCACATCCTCCCTGTGATTCTTGTTTCCATTCCACCCTCCTTCCCAACCCTTCTCAACTTTTTCCCCTAAGCAAATACCACACTTTTGATCTTGAATGGTAAGCATACCTTACTAGTACTATTGTGCCCCTCATATACCTATCTACCACTTGGCTAAATTGAGCCATGAGGGTGACTTCAGTAAGCTGTCATTTTATAATTTTGAGTTTTGTCCTACATTTTCTTCTACTTTATCTAGGACATTCTAATGTGATCCCTTTCAGAACATTAGGCTGTGGCAGCCAGATACCATCTAATTCTTCTGGTCTTAGGGTCATGAACACTGATGTTCACATATTCCATTAGTCCATTGGATTCATTGATTTCAAGTGTCTTCTATTTTTATCACTCTTACTTCTGCCACATACAGAGAGACCAATAGTTTGTACCTTAGAATGCCATTCATGAGCTTTTTAGATTCTAGTCACTACTGACAAAAGTAGCCTGTAGAACATAATCTTTGTGGACTAGTTATGATTTTTGGCTATTAAGAAAACAGTCTTAAAAGAAACAGGTTGTTAGACTTTCTTTCCACATTGTTGCTGCGTGGCTTCAAACCGCCAATCTTTAGGTTAGTGTTGGGCACAAACTGTTTGCACCACTTAGGGATGGCCTTAGTAGTAATTCTTTAGTTATGTTTGCAGTCTTGTTTTTTTTTCCATTCAGATATTAAATAATCACATTTTAGACACAATTATTAAGAACATGTAACAATCACTTTAAAATTCAGAGACAGTTGAATTCAGGTTCATTTATTTTATCTCTTATGATGAAAACTCAATTTTTCAGAGAAAAATCACAAAATCATCAAGGAGGACTATTAAAATTGAGAGAGAGGCACAGATAACTTACTTTTTAGAATCATTTTGTGTGGAGTACAAGCTGTTGAAGTTGTTCGGCAGCTCTTTTCTTGTAAGCAACACCTTTGATCATCCATCCTATTGCTTTGAAATCGGCTTAATAAGTCAAAGAACCCTTCATCTCCAACAGAATCTGCACTGATTTTCTAAAACATGGAAAGAAAATCTATTACACTTAAATATTCCAGCTTTATCTGTAGATAATCAATGGAACAACATCACAATGCACTCAAATGCAAAGAAGTAAAGGATAAAGACGAAAAGTAAAAAGATGGCATTCTACTTCGAAAAAGAGTATTACAAGATGGCAACATTGTAGTAAAAAGAATAGGTATCAATTCAACCCACCTAAGAAAAAGCATTTGTTTAATGGCTGGTGGATTTGAACGACCAACCTTGCAGTTGGCAGTCCAAAACTTCTTCTATACTGGTACACCAGTACTCATTTTTAACACAATAAAAACGTATTATATAGCCATTAAACACAATTAAGCAATGATGTGAATCAATTTCCAAAATATATGGCAGAGCATGCTACATGTACACATATTTCTTTGCTTCCCTCCTTCTGAGGAATGCATAAGAAGCTGTAAACAGTGGGTGTACCTGGGGAGGGATCACTAGAGAATCAGAGGACAGAAGTAGGAGGAGGGTTGTTTACTCGGCATAGTTGAGTTATTTAAAATGTGCTTATAGTACCTATTTTTAAAATTAAGTTGAAAAAATTTTTGATAACTATTTAATCTGTCCATATGAAACATGAAATCTGTTAAACTTTTTTGGGACATTTAAGATAATGGGGATAATTTTACTGCTCAAGTCTAGTTATTTCTGTGAAAAGAATGTCAATTTTCATAGAATACTGTATTTAGAAAAATTTAAGTATTCATTTAGTCCTCCAATATGGAAAAGAAAAC
Organism: Chrysochloris asiatica; assembly: GCF_000296735.1. Taxonomy (NCBI): domain Eukaryota; kingdom Metazoa; phylum Chordata; class Mammalia; order Afrosoricida; family Chrysochloridae; genus Chrysochloris; species Chrysochloris asiatica. The sequence goes on from NW_006408603.1 coordinate 9,803,087, forward strand.
TTTTGGAGTCTTAAATTTTCTTTGTCATGGAGTCCTGATATAGCAATGGAAGATAAGCACTGGACTGCTAACCACAAGGTCAGTGTTTCAAACTCACCAGCTGTTCCTAAGAAATGCTCTACGATTTGGAACTGATCACTCACTCGATGGCACTTAAAAATACCAATGTATTTTTAAGATTAAAGAAACTTAACCTCAAAATGACTCATGAATTACACAAAGATGAGTGATACAGGCATGTGTCTCAGGTTGAAAGTTGAGTGCTAACATTCTGTAACAATAAAGTTAACATAAACTGAGCTTTGTAAAAACTGGTAAACTAAGGAAGCAAGTGTATTTTCCTAGCATAGTGATTCCAAAAGACCTCTTTATAAAGATTTGAAGATCTAGAAAAACACAGACTTCAAATAAATGAATATTTTGGGTGGAAAGATTCAGAACTAAAATGATGAATGCAATGTTTAATACATACCAGTTATTTGCAAACAGAGGTGTATATATACACACACAAAAATATATGGGATTCAGAAAGCTGAGAAAAGTCTAATGGAATTGCATCAACATACACATCATAGGAATGTCAAAAAGGGAGAGAGAGGAACAGAAAGAAAACTTTCCAAATTTGATGAAGGCTATAAACGTACAAAAACATGAAGTTCATAAACTCTAAGAAGTAAAATAAAAAAAATTCACACCAAGACACATTATATTCAAACTCTCGAAATCCACAGATAAAGAGAATCCTGAAAGCTGCAAGAGAGAATGGAAATGTCACATACAAGAGAACCTCAGTGTGATTAAATGATAATTTCTCCTTAGAAACCCTGAAGGCCAGGAAGCCGTGGAATGACATATTTTAAGTACTGAAAAAAAAGAAAGAAAAGAATATTTAACCATGAATCCTATATCCTGCAAAAATCGTCTTTTAAGAATGCGGGTGAAAGTAAGATGTTCCCAGATAAATGCTGAAGGAGCTTGTGGACCAGAACTGTACTATATATATAAAAAAAGGTAAACAGAGTTCCTCATATAGAACTGGAAGGATACTAGACAATAACTCAAAAGACATGTAGAAAAGATTTCCAGTAAACATTAATTTCATGGTCAAACATAAGAGCTAGTTTTATGGTATTTTTGGTTTGTAACTTTAGTACTTATGCTCTACATGATTTCAAAAACTACACAAAACATAATTATATATTTTGGTTACTGAGCATATAGGAGCTCTGGTAGAGTAACGGTGTAAGTTCACAGCCAGCAGTGGAAATACCAGTACTTCTGTGGGAGAAAGATGAGGCTTTCTACTCCTACAATGTATAAAGATGGAACAGATTAACTACTTAAACAGGACACTAACAGAGTTTTTGTATCTCATCGAACTTAAGTTGTTATAAATTTAAGATGTTATATGCAATTCTCATAGTAACCATAAAGAAAATATCGAAGAAATACACACAAAAGGAAAGAAGGAATCAAAATGGTTCACTACAACAGCTCAGCTAAACACACATGAAGGCAGTATTGGAGAAAATGAGGGACAAAGAAGGAATATGACACACAAAACACAAAAAATGACAAAGATAAGTCCTTCCATAGCAATAATTACTTTCAAAATAAATGGATTCAACTTTCTAACCAAAAGCAGGAAGAATAGATGAAAAAAAAACATGATCCATATATTATATGTTGCCTACAAGAGACACATCTCGGGTGCAAAAACACAAAAGAATGGAGAGAAATATTACATACAAACAGTAAATAAACAAGAGATGGAGTGGCTAAATTAACATCACACAAAACAGACTTTATGTCAAAATCCTGTAAGAGACAAACCACATTACATAGTGATAAAAAGGTAAATTCATCAAGAAGATATAGCAATTCTAAGTATATATGACCTAACAGTAGAGCCTCAAAATATATGACACAAACACTGACAGAATGAAGAGGAATATCAGACAGTTCTATAATCATAATGTTGCTGTTAAGTGCTGTGGGGTCGATTCCGACACATAGCAACCCTGAAGAGAGTTTCCAAAGAGCTGTTGGTGGGTTTGAGCCACCAACCTACCTTTCAGCTACTAGTCCAGTGCTACAGTGACACACCAGGACTCCATAGAGTACTAGGGCACTTCAACACATATAAGGCTAGCATTATTAAAACCAAAGATTACATGCTGTTTGTTGTTATAGCTTTCCTTTATATAGATTTTATAAAAAAAAAACTTCAACATAATTCTGGCACTTAATATCTAACAGAGTATTAAAAATATTATATACCACAATCAAGTAAGATTTTCCCCAGGAATCCACAGGTGGTTCAACATTAGAAAACTCAATCAGTGTAACAAACCACATTAACAGAAAAAAACAAACATATGATCATCTTAACAACAAAAAGAATACCTTTTTATAATAAAAACACTGAACAAACAAGGAAGAGAAATTCTTAATATGATAAAAATGCAATGAAATAAACAGTAGTGTTTCTACAAACAATAATACACATAATAATCAATTATTACAAACAATAATACACATAATAATAAATTATCTACAAATAATAAAACACAGAGAAAACTGCTATTCAAATAGTGGATAACTTCAGCTTTGAAGAAGACAGAAAAAACAGGACAATATGGAATATTTCTTTTCATAACAAAAGTCTTTCATATTAAAGTCTAATTTAAATTATAAAACAAACAATTCAATACAATAAAACTAAAATGTAGGTACTAAAAACAAAACACAGTGTACAAAATTAATTTAAAATATACCTTCTGAGAATTTGGAATTCGGTGGTCAATGGAATTACTGGCATCTTGAAGAACTTTTGTGGAAGAATTAGTCTTATATTTTTTGCCCTTTAGTCTATTTACAAAAAGTAGCTTTGCAGAAGGTTTGGCAATAAGAGGTTTTTGTTTAGCAAGAATTTCACTGTTCCAGTTCTGTACCTACAAAATTAGAAACACTAATGTAAAGCAAACATGAATAAACTCAATGCTCTCCTGATTTCCCAAAATATTAATCTGCCATCTTTACTCATTTGAGGTAGGGAGACTATTAATAAATCCTTCTTGCCAGAATATTCCACCACCAATTTCAATAAATGATACCCAATGTTGTTGAAGAGCATAAAAGCTGAAGGCTTTTTGATCTGTGAAACTCCAGCCAGGCAGAGTTTAATTTCATCTTGAGTCTAGGTTTGTGTTCAGATGCCAATTTTTCTTGAGTACCTTATGTACCTCTGACAGCTGATCTGCCAAAGTTAGAAGCAGTATACACTTTTAAAATGGGTTTGGAGCCACTTCCCCAGCCAGCCCTCACAGCAACATTCCCAGACATTCCCTTAATGGTCACCTAGTTGTGATGTCATAGCTGAAGAGCTTTCCTATCTGCAATTCCTCCTACACCCCCCCCCCCCCCCACTTAGGACCAGCATGACTATGTGACACATGGCTGCTGCTGCTGTCTTAGTTGTGGGAGGAGATTCCTTTGTTCCCTGTGCTCTATAAAAGGTCACCATGTGGAGGTAGAACTTCGGAAACTCATCCGAAATCATACATAGTGTGTATGATTTCCTTCACCTGTGTGATCTATGATTGCCTTTATTTTGTGTTTACTCCTGTTTAATAAAGTAAAGAGTCTCTATAATATTTATGGAGTCCTGGTGTGGCACTGCAGGATAATGTGCTAGACTGCAAGGTTGGTTTGAACCACAAGGTTGGTGGTTCAAGCCCACCAGCTACTCCTTGGAAACTCTATACAGGGTCACTATGGGCCAGAACTGAATAGACGGAACTTAACAACAACATAATATTTACAGAGTCCTGGTGTGGCACCTCAGAATAGATACTAGATTGTTAATCTCCAAGGTTGGCAGTTCAAACCCACTAGTCACTCCTCCGAAGCCCTGTACAGGGTCGCTATGAGTCAGAACCAACTTGATGCCACTTAACAACAACAAATAATATTTATGCATTCAGAGATGGGGTCTGATTTCTCGCCTATAAAATGTATATACTGTGGATTTCTCATTATCACAATGTTAAAATAGTGAACTTTTAGAACCTAAGATTAAAGAAAAGAAAGGTTGCTAAAACCCTATAAATATAAAATTTGAATGTTCAGAGGAGTCAGTTTTATTCTTGAGTAACTTAAAAATCTATTACAATTGAGAATTTTACTAAAAAATCAGTTACACTTGGAATAAAGAAACAAAGTTTGCTTAAAACCTTATAAATATAAAATTTGAATGTCCAGAGGACTGTTTTCATTCTGGAAAAATAACTTACAAATTTGTTAAAACTGGAAATTTTGGGAGTATATATAAGGACACGTCAAAAATTATCTGCATTCAGATTATATTAAAATGTTCATCCACATCCATGGCTGATGACAACACTGAGTGTACATGTGAAATGATTCTCTCAAATACATGAGTGACAGTAGATTATGTGGCAAATCACTTACAAATCAGCCAGGGTTCTACCTGGTTCTTAAATAATACACGACAGATGTGGGTTTCAAAAAGTTTATGGGAGACCAGCCTGGCAGCTAGAAGAACAGAAGATGCTTCTTGAAAGACGGACAGGAAAAATACAAAATAATAATGGCAGTCTGACTGATTACTACTACAATAAGCAAGTTGCTTGCCCAGAAGACATCAAGGCAAAAGAGGGAAAACCCTCTTCCAGGACTAAGGCTCAATGGGAATACACGCTCTGATTGGTGACCACGCTCGCCACCAATAAGAGAAGTGAGGGAAAAACAGCCATGAAGCTGCGAGCTAAGCCCTACAACGTTCAATAGACTTCTGTGAACCCGGGTGAAGACCTGGTTGGCCAGCAGTGTGGCAAGACCTGGGGACTCTTGGGCCCAGAGTCAGTGACATAGCCACAGACGACTACAGTGGAGAGTGAAGTGTCCAGCTGATAAGAAGAGAGGGCATATGCATAAGAACATCCACACTTGCAGTTAATACCCACTTGACCTGGCTTCAATGGCTGGATGATCAGAGCTCAACTAGAAGAAGAAAGAAGAGGTAAAAAAAGAGTAATCTGATACAATTTTGATGAACTGGACCTATACCTATGGATGCAGTAGCTCAAAAGAGGAACAAATCTTCACAGCGAGAATCAATCCCACCCCCTCCTTACACAGAGTAGACAGGGATGGGCAACTTGGACACTGGCTACCCAAAATGGGGGGGGGGGGGGCAGGGCTACAAAGGCAAGAAGTGACTGGCTTATAAGCTTTCAAGAGGGAACCTAGTTCCAGAGGGTGCGGAGGAAGGTAGAGTCTCTACTCAGTAGTATCCTATCTGTCTGGGTGGAGCTGATGAAAGGAGATAGGGATAGATCTCTTGTGGTAGAATAGTGAATAACTGTTATCAGGACTGATTGTGAGGGTTGGAAATGTAAAGGTAGACATTTTGTAGTAAAAGGAGGGGAGTGATTAACTTTGTAGTCTAGGAGCAGAGGTCCCTGGGACCATCAAGGGAGAACAGTGGAGTGCAGGACCCTGTCCAGAGAAGCAGCAGCGCCAGAGATGGAGACAGAGATGGAGCAGCTGGGGACTCTAGACCCAGAGAGGGAGAGGGGCTGTGTGCTCACGACCTGGGGGCAGGCTTGGTTGGTTGATAATGCATGGAGGAGATTGTAACCATGGCAATGAAACGATATATGATGAATGTAAAGCTAATGTTCTCCCATGTAAACTATCACATAACTCACAATAAACATTTTAAAAAAAAGTTTATGCGAACTCTGGTCAGGAAAACTTCACCCTTCTGGGTGGGCTTCCATTTCTTCATATATGAAACATAAATGATATTAACATTTTATTTGTAAAGCATTGTAATAATTCAAGATGCTTGTGTTCTAAATAATGAGCTTGCAAAGGTGTTGAAATATTCGTATTAATCAATTGATGATTTAAGAGAACTATTTTTCAACTATTAATAGCTAATTCAGAAAGCTATACTTGTTAAATGTACTCTGACATTTCTCCAACATGTACAGAGCACGTAATTCGTGCATGATACAAAAGGTGTACTTGATCAATCTGTCAATGCATTTGGCTTGTAGATCTATTACTCAAAGAGATTCATTTTATCTTATTTTGAGGTGGTTGTTCTTCCTTATTATTGAGTGCCATGGAGTTAGTTCCAATTCATGGCAATTTTGTATAGGGTTTCCAAGGAGTGGCTGGTGGGCTTGAACCACTCACCTTGCTATTTGTAGGTCAATGCTTATCTTTGGGGGAAAACTTTGCTCTAAAGATAAAACATAGTATTTATCAAAAAGATGAAATAAAGAACCACTAATAGCTGATAGGAGTCCTGGTGTGGCGCTGTGGGATAAAGCACTGGACGACAAGACTGGTTTGAACTTCAAGGTTGGTGGTTCCAGCTCCCCAACAGCTCCTCAGAAGCTCTATGCAAAGTCGCCATGAGTCCGTACTGAATGGATGGCACTTAACAACAACAGTAATAACTGACAAATAACAAATGTGAAATATGAATTTTATTTGAATGGAAACACATACTTGAATACTAAATGTGTAGATAGGTGCAATGTATATGTCTAGCTATTGATGTCAATATAGCTTAATGCAGGGAACTGTATAGAGCACTAAGTTATATCCTATAGACAATAGGAAATTTAAGGTATCTTGTAGGTGAGATGACTTTAAAGATTAAATTACAATGACACATTTGCTAATGTAAAAGATAGCAACATCTATTTAATAAAGATGGAAATAAAAAGTGTTATAAAAAGAAACAAAAACGTTTATGTCATCAGGTACCCACAGGGCAAACCCCAAAACTCAAGGGGAATACAGGAGCAGGCCTGTGGTTTTGCTGCTGACCACGCTGGTCAGAGAGAAAGGGAAGTCAGGGGAAAACAGCAATTTGTGAGTTAGTCTGACCATGTTCAAGAGACTCCTGTCAATCTGGGCTGAGACCTGGTTGGCCAGCAGTATGGCAAGACCTGGGGACTCCTGGGCCCAGGGATAGTGACATGATCAGAGTACTAGAGTAGAGAGAGAAGCATCTGACTGATATGAAGTGAGGGGAGATGCACAAGAACACCCACACTTGCAAAATAGTACCCATCTGACCTGGCTTCAATGGCTGGATGACCAGAACTCGATCAAAGGAAGAAAGACGAGGGGAAAAAAAGAGTAATCCACTACAATTTGATGAACTTGACCTATACTTATGGATATAGTAGCTCAAAGAAGGGAACAAATTTTTACAGTGAGGATCATTCCACCCCCTCGGTACACAGGGTCGACAAGGATGGGTAACTTAAACATTGGCTACCCAAAATGGGGGGGGGGAGGGCTACAAAGGCAAAAGTGACTGGCTTACAAACTTTCAAGAGGGAACCTAGTTCCAGAGGGTGTGGGGGAAAGTAGAATCTCCACTGAGTGGTTTCCAACCTGTCTGGACAGGGATGATGAAAGGAGATGGGGATAAGATTCTTGTGGTTCAATAGTGAATGATTGCTACAGATCTAACTGAGTGTTGCATATGTAAAGGTAGACATTTTGTAACAAAAGGAAAGGAGTGGTTGATTTTGCAGTCCAGGAGCAGAGGTCCCTGGGACCATCAAGGAAGAAGAGCAGAGTGCGGGACCCTGTCCAGAGAAGCAACAGCGCCAAAAATGGAGGCAGAGATGATGACATGGAGAGATGGAGCGGCTAGGGACTCTGGGAGAGAGAGGGTCTGTGTGTTGATGGCTGGGGGCAGGCTTGTGGGGTGTACCCTTTGGCTGTTTGATGATGCATGGAGGGGATTGTAATCATTGCAGTGAAGCAAAGTAGGATAGGATGAATGTGGGGCTGGTGTTCTCCCATGTAGACTATCAAATAATTCACAATAAAAAAAAGTTAATGGGAGATGGGTACTGAAACAACTCACAGAAGAGCAAAAACAGAAGTGTTTGGACATCTGCAACAAAATTTGAACTGATACTCGAAGGAAGGTAAAAGTTTCTTTAAAAAACTAAGGTTACTGGTGACGAGACATGAATTCATCACTACAAGGTTAAGAGTGAACAGCAGAGTTTGGAAAGGAAATATGCTCAATCGCCTACCAAGAAAAAGTTCAAAAGTCAGCCATCAGCTCGAAAATTGATGTGTACAGTATTGGAACACTGTCAGGAAAAAGATCCAACAATCAACAGTGCTTGTTACAGTGAGATGCTCAATGAAAAGCAGAAGCCTAAACTTTGGATTAAACACAGAGGAGGGCTATCCAAGGCCTTGTGATCTTGCATGACACTGTGCATCCACACACCTCTACCTACACTGTTGACACGCTGCAAAAACCTCTGATGCAGAAGTGAAGATGGCATTGTGGCTCGCAGCTCAACCTAAATAAAACATTTTTAATAAGGCAATATGCAAGCTTGTTGACAGATGGAAAACGTGTATATATAGAAAAGCAAGAAGATTATGCCCCCAAAATGATATATTTTTGACTCACCACCCTCCTAGAAATTTTTTTTTCTTAAACCATCTATAGCAGCAGCAATTTTCTGTTCATAAAACTACAGTTTTCATTAATATCATACTAAATTATCAATATGCAAAACACTTAGCTAACAAGAGAACCAAACAAGTTATCCAACATTCATTTCTACATCATAATTTAGCTTTTTCCTTTCGTACTCCTTGTCTCAGCAGATTATTTGTTGTTGTTTGTTGTTGTTGTTTGGTGCCATCGAGTGGGTTCCAACTCACAGTAACCCTATGTACAACAGAACGAAATACTGCCCAGTCCTGTGCCATCTTCACAGTTGTCGTTACATATGAGGCCATTGCTGCTGCCACTGCACAAATCCACCTCATTGGGGGTCTTTCTCTTTTTCGCTGACCCTCCACTTTACCAACGATGAGGTGCTTCTCCAGGGACTCTTCCCTCATGATAATATGTCTAAAGTATGAGCGATGAAGTCTCGCCATGTTGGCTTCCAAGGAGCATTCTGGCTGCATGTCTTACAAAACTTGTTTGTTCTTCTGACAGTCTATGATACTTCTAATGTTCTTCACCAACACCATAATTCAAATGAATCAATTCTTCTATGGTCTTCCTTATTCACTGTCCAATTTTCACATTACAGGCTATTGAAAATACCATGGCTTGGGTCAGATGCACCTTAGTTCTCAAACTGATATCTTTGCTCTTGAGCACTTTCAATAGGTCTTCTGCAGAAGATTTAACTAATGCAATACGTGGTTTGTTTTCTCAGCTGCTGCTTCCATGAGTGCTGATTATGGATCCAAGCAAAATTAAGTTTTCAGTGACCATGATGTTATTTATTGGTCCACTGTGAGGATTTTTGTTTTCTTTACATTGAGGTACAATCCATACTGAAAGCTGTACTCTAATCTTCCTAAGTACTTTAAATCCTCTCTGCATGCAGAAAGCAAGGTTGTATCATTTGCATATTGTAGATTATTAAGGAATCTTCCACTAATCCTGAAGCCATGATCTTCAGATAATTTTCTTAGCATACAGACTGAATCAATATGGTGAAAGAATACAAGCTTGGCACATACCTTTCCTGATTTTAAACCATCCAGTATCCCCTTGCTCTGCCTAAATAATTGCCTTTTGGTATGTTTACAGGTTCCTCCAGCACAATTAAGTGTTCTAGAATACTCATTCTTTGCAATGTTATCCATAGTTTGTCATTATCCATAAAGTTTGAAGTCTTTGCACAGCCAATAAATTATAAATAAACATCTTTCTGGTGTTCTCTATTTCCAAGATCCATCTGACATCAACAATGCTATCCAAAGTCTCATATCCTCTTCTAAATCTGGCTTGAATTGCTGCCAGCTCTCTATTAATGTAGTATTGCAGCCATTTTAAAAATAATCTTCAGCAAAATTTTACTTGCATGTGATATTACTGACATTGTTCGATGACTCTTTTGGGTCACCTCTCTTTGGAATGGGCACAAATATGAATCTCTTCCAATCAGTTGGCCAGGTAGCTTCTCTTCCAAATTTTTTGACATACATGAGTAAACCTCTAGCACCACACCACTTTGTTAAAGATTTCAATTTGCATTCTGTCAATCTGTGGAGCCATGTGTTTCGCCAATACTTTCACCGCAGATTGGACTTTCTTTAATACCACTTCTAGATCACAAACTACCTCTTGAAATGGGCACCAGTCATTTCTTTTTGATACAGTGACTCTGTATACATTCAAGTTGAATA
>NW_006408603.1:9837144-9856015 GCF_000296735.1 Chrysochloris asiatica
TTCTCCCATGTAAACTATCACATAATTCACAATAAAACATTTAAGAAAAAAAAAAAAACCCCTATACAGGGTCACTATGGGTCGGAACTGATTCTACAGCACTCAACAACAACAACATCAGTATTATGATACCCCACCTCTTGCTCTTTTCCCCACTTGACCACACTGCATATTGAAACCTGTGGAGGGGACTTTGTTTGCTTTTTACTTCTTGTTATAAATTTGCAGTATACTAAGAAGGAGTCTTGGTGTGACTCTGTGGGTTAACGCACCAGACTGCAAAGCTGTTTGAACTGCAAGGATGGTAGTTCAAGCTCACCAGCTATTCCTCAGAAACCTTATACAGGGTTGCTATGGGTCAGAACCGACTCTACAGCAATTAACAACAACAACAAGGAGGTGAAATTTATGTGATGCAGATTCTTTGAAATGTGTTGAGATTTGCTTTATTGGTTTGGCATGTGGTCAGATTTTTGTGAATGTTTCAAACATGCTTGAAAGGAACATAAATAGGCCAGTGGCCGGTTGCAGCTTCCTGTATGTTCGTATTTTAAATTGTGGCCCATATTAGGAAATATATTCTTCATTGTGACCCAGAACACACATAAATATGTAATAAAAACTTCATAAAACAACTTTTGCCCTTGTCATATGTGATATACCGTTACGTGTTATGTATAAACACACACACACACACACACAGGTGTGTGGTCTTGTTGTTGTTTTGTGCCACTGAATCAGTTGCAACTCACAGTGACCCTTTTTAAGGTGAGTTTCTGAGGATGCTGGTGGGTTTGAACTGCCAACCTTGCAGTTACCAGTCCAGTGTTTGCTAAATAATTAGGAACACTAATAATCCAAGAGCATTTTATTGGATTGGGGTTTCTTAGACTGAGTAAGTGGTAAAACTCACACTGTAGTCAGTCTTACGAATTTAGAGTCTTTGAAAAGATTTTTTTTTTCTACCCTGAGCCAACACCAGAAACAGTCACATTTGCAGCTTCTTTGGCCAGCCGACTGCCTGGCACTGGGGAAACAGCAATGAATAAAAGAGACCAAAAAACCACTTGTTATCTGAACCAACTTGACAGCACTTAACAACAACAAAAAATACGAGCCAGACTGAGGAAGAAGGAGTGAAAGAGATGAAACTGGAGAAGAGACTTTATACAGATTACATAAATTCTTTTAGCCATGGTGTGAAGTGGGGATTGGGTTCTAGATGTGATAGGAAGTCGTGAAGAGGTTTAAGCAGATGGATGAGACACAATGGGATTTTCATTTTAAAAGAGTACTCTAGGCATCTGTGGAAAAGTCAGTATGAGGCTAAACTGTAGGCTAGTACTCTACTGAAAGATACTAGTGGCGGCTTGTACTAAGGTTGTTGCAGTAGAGGATGTAAGAGAGATGACGGAGATATTTGCAGGTAGTGTTTCTGATAGGCTGAGATGAAGTAGACTGGAAGAGCACCTCTGGGAAAGAGGTAAAGTCAGGAGGTCTATTGTGGATATGTGAAATCTTAGACATTCACGTAGAAATGTTAAATAAGAAGTTATGTCTGTCAGTCTAGAGCAAACTCAAGGCTGGGAATAAAAATTTGAAAATCATCAATACACAGATGTTATGAAAGCCAACAACTATGTGATATCATTTAGATCTCTGCTATCTAATATAGCAGTTACCAGCTACATATAGTCCAATATGGCAGCTACCAGCTACATTTAATTTAATGAAATTAAAATAAAACAACACTAAAAATCTAATTTCTCTTTCACACTAGCCATATAGTGGTTACTGACTTAGAACAAATATAAAATATTTCCATCATCACAGTTCTATTGGGAAGCACCAATCTAGAGTATAGAAGAAAAGAGGTCCAAAGACTGAACTCTGGGTATTAAAAAGAAGACTGAGAGTGGCCAGTGACATGGAGGCAAACCAAGAAACTCGGTATTTCGAATAGGGAATGATTAGTTATACCACATATTGCTAAAAAATCCCGATGACCAATGTGTTTGGTAAATGGAGGTCATTACTATGCCTGAAAAATGGTTTTGGTGTCATGGGCCAAAGTCTGAGTGGACTTTAAGTATTTCATTAATCAAAAGTAGACTTCTTTTCTTAAAAAGACATTCCAGTATGTCTTTTCCTATCGCAATGTCCAACCAAATCAGCATCTAAAGAAATTTCACAGACTTTCTGAATAAAAAGAAGGTGAAATAAATAATCCTAGGAGAGTCCATGGTCCATGGTAGGAAAAAAAAAAAAAGAAACTGGAAAAGATCTCGTCAAAAACAAAATATACTACCGTGTTTTATAATGATAAATTATAATTTATATAAGGCAAAAAGATGTAAAATTCCTGTATTATACATTCTCTCTGGATATGGTAAGCATGTGTGATCACTGAAGTTACAATCTTGATAAAGAAATTGGATTTTAGAAGACCTATTACTTACCATGCAAACTGTTATCAATGTCAATATTTTCAGACATTATGGAATTATTTGTGCTGTAGCTCAGACCAAGAACCATTTGAAGATCTGAGAGATTCAGGCGTGCTGTTAGTTCACCACTTCTATCCCCAACCTACAACCACAAGATTTCATATTTTAAACAGAGACAAAGAACAATGGAGATGAACTGCAAATGTTGTGAGCCTAAGACTGGAAGAAAACATAGTGAAATGAAAATTAGATTAGATTTATGAGATTATGAAAAGCTTTCCTATCAAAAGAAAAAGGAAAGGTTTTTTAAACTATGGCAGTATTTTACAAATTCTGTTTAGGTCACTGAATACTGGATGGTTCTTATTATCTGTAGTCAGGTGCCGTTGAGTCAGTTCTGACTTACTCTGCATAGGGTTTCTGAGGGTTTGACTGCTGACCTTGCGATTAGCCATTCAGTGCCACATTAACATCACACAAATGAGATTTCCGTAGAGTATGGTATTTCTATATAAGAACAGTATTTAACATTTGTTAAGCCAGTGTTAGATAGTGTGGTAGGCACTTTAATGTGCATTATTCTACAAACATTTTTATATACATTACCCGTAATCCTTAAAACAATCTGTAATTATTATTCTCATTTTACAGATAGAAAAATGAGGCTCAAAGAAGGCTTCTATGCTTAAATAGCCAACAAGTATCAGAACTGTAATAGAAACTCCTTGATTCAAAAAGCCATTTTTCCTATCTATCTCATGCTACTTTCCCACATAGGGTTGAAGGTAGGGTAGGAACATATTTCAGTAACTTTTCTTCTACTACCCTTAACCAACAACTACAGCAAAGCCAAAATACAAACATACCTGTGATCTGTATCTCAAAATGCTTTTGAAAAGCTCTTATACCAAGATAACGATAATCAAATTTATTCAGCCACAGAGAAGCAATTTGGAGACACAGCATTTTATCGCCACTGATATGCAAGCCACACTGCACACCATTTAGTTTCATACCTCTCTTGAAATGTCCAAGTGCTTTTCCGCAAAATGCATTGCTTGATCGTGATTTCCTAGTGCTGTGTACGCATTTCCTAAGCTCCAGCAGGCTCTTCCTTCACCAATTCTGCAACATAAATTCACAGCTAACATGCAGCTATCTGAAGAGATCTATCTAGCAGTAATTAATGATATAAACAATGCTTTGGATAAGTCTTTCATACAACGTAACTTCAAAAAGTTCATGGAAAAATTCCATTCTTTTCATCTATTTTTCCATGAACTCTTTGAAGCCCCCTCTATAAATAATACCATCGAGATACTAGAGACCTGTTAGAATAGACAGATAATACTGAACTCAGAATTAAGTGTTAAAATATGGAAAACATTCCTTTTATAAAAAAAAAAACCACAAAGCATTATAAAATCTCAGGGATAGGTTTAGCCTATTTTCTATGAAATCCTTACCATATAATCATTTAATTTGTGCTTGGACACCACTAAGGAAAAAGAACTCACTGCCTCTTGAGGTAGCATATTTTATTTTGAAAATATAAAAAATTTCTTATACTGTGTATGGTGTGTTGTTGTTAAGTGCTGTCAAGTCAGTTCTAACTCATAGCGATCCTGTATAGGGTTTCCAAGGAGCAGCTGGTGGGTTTGATCCACCTACCTTGCAGTTAGTAGTCCAGTGTTTATCCTACAGTGCCACACCAGGACTAATTATTTAATATGTTCTGCTCCTGTAAAGATTTTAGCCTCAGAAACCCCACACAGGATTGTTATGAGTCGGAACTGACTTGACGGAACACAACCACCGCCACCATTTCTAGTTAATGTAGTCATAGTCTGTAACTCCCACCAACCAGCAATTCTGCCTTGCTGGGTCTGGGTAAGGGAAGGAAGTAGGAGAAGAGGCTGATATAATGAGACTATTCAGCTGTGGATGTTAACAGAATTAACAAATTGTAAAAACTTGGAAGCTCTAGCATAAGCATAAGATGAGCCAATTCCAAAGCAGGAGGGGAAATCTCACTACCATCACAGAACCAGGAGTGGAGTGCATCCTTTGGACCCCGAGCTCCATGCACATTGAACCTCCTTGACCCAAAGACAGAAAGCTGTTGACACTGGAAAAGTGGCAGAGGAACAGCTGCAGCAGAACCAAGAGTCAGAGCTTGAGCCAGAGTGGTGGGCTGCCCAGCACATAGAACAAGTAAAGACTCTGGGCAGGAGGCTTGCCTGTAGAGTGTGGTACCACTAGGTACTCAATTGGGGGAGCTAGGTTTGCATACCCACTTGCTAGGGTAGAATGCCTTCAGGCTGAGACTTACAATGGGAGTGGTGTGGCCAGTGGGCATTTATCAGCATCCCTATAAGAGCTTTGTAACACTGCTGAGCAGAGCAGAGCAGAGGCCAGGCCAAGGGCCAGAGAGAGGCCTACCTGCAGGCATGACTGAGGAGAGGTTGTCCTGACTGAAGAACCATGCCTGGAACATTCCTGACCCTGAATTGTAATCTGCTAACTTTGCTGATAAATCCCAGAATTGTGAGTATTATGTCTGAGATCTGTGTGGCCATTACAATGAATTATCAAACCCAGCTGAGTAGAAAGTGCTGTGGGTGGGATGGCTGGTGTTATTTCCACACGGAAGTAAAAAATCAGACTCCCTAAAGTAAGCAGCATGGGACTAAAGGTTTGCAGAGATGGGAGATGTGGCCATAATGGGTCCTTGTTCCTGCCTGGCAACAAGTAGCTATAGTCCGTCAGCAGCTGTGGGCATTGTCTAAGTTCAACAAAATTCCCACACTGATCCAGCTGGGAAGAACCTTGTATGTAGGTGAGTTTGTGATTTATTCACTGGTCTTGGTTCAACACCATATGTAGCCTGTCTAATCTTCCATCACAAGCTAGATCTATAAACAGCAGCAATATGAAGGGTATTATTGAAATGGAAAGGAGCTCTGGTAGCGTAGTGGTTACGAATTGGGCTGCGAACCATAAGGTCAGCAGTTCGAAACTACCAGCTGCTCCGTGGGAGAAAGATGAGGCTTTCTACTCCCGTAAGGATTTACAGCCTCGGAAACCCTGTACAGGGTCGCTATGGGTCGGAACCGACTCGACGGCACTTAACAACAACAACATTGAAATGGAGGAATTACCTTAAAAAGGAATTAAAAAAGAAAGACGAACAAAAGGAAGCTAAACAAAATAAAGGAAAAATTCTAAAGATTCAATCATGTATCTCTATTTGACCAAAACTAGAGTAAAAAGATTTACAACTTACCTGTCATTTAACTCTTGAGCAATTGCTAAGTGCTTCAGATGATAGTCAATGGCCTTTTCATAGTCTTGAAGTAAAGTATATGTGTTTCCAAGGCTGTAACAAGATTGTGCTTCTACAGCTCTGTCTTTAAGCTGGCGAGCCAAAAGCAGTGTCTTCCTGAAGGAAGATATGAATTCTTACATAACTGTTTTATTTTAAGCTATAATGATCCAAACACTTCCATTTTTCCTCCCTAATTCTTTCTGCTGCCTTAAAAATAAATGTTTTAAAGCTTCATATCCTGTATTTTCCCTATTTGCTATTGCTAAGTGCTGTCAAGTTGGTGCCCACTCATAGTGACTTTGTATAGGGTTTCCAAGGAGTGGCTGGTAAGTTTGAACCACCGATACCTGACCTTGTGGTCTAGTGCTTTATCCCCCAGTGCCACACTAGGACTCCATTCTCCCTATTACTTGTTGTTGTTAAGTGCCGTTGAGTCGGTTCCGACCCATAGCGACCCTGTACAGGGTCCGAGGGTGTAAATATTTACGGGAGTAGAAAGCCTCATCTTTCTCCTGCGGAGCGGCTGGTAGTTTCGAACCGCTGACGTTAAGGTTCGCAGCCTGATTCGTAACCACTACGCTACCAGAGCTCCTTATTACTTATAGACAAAAAAAAAAAAAGATGAAAGAAAAGACATGTTTGGAACACAAAAAGTCAAATTCAGACTTTCAGAATACATGGGAAATTTACTAAAGAAAACAAAGTATTGAAACATGAGATCAAATGCATCTAAAGATTAAACTATTTTTAATCTAAAACATTCCCCATTATAGTAGTGATTACTTAAATTAATTGGTTTTTGTCCATGTAACCTCTCTTTTCTCTTTTCATTTATACTATTGCCCTTATATTTTGTCAAAATCTTTAACACTTAACAGTATTATTATGTGTTAAGTTACTGATCACTCATTCATAACCAATACTGAATACTGAATGTAAGCATTAACTAAATTCCACCTAACACGTGGCATTATCACTGAGACGCTAATATACAGACAGGTTAAGAGCATGGGCCCTGGAAGCTAGACTGTCTGAATTCAAATCACAACTTTGTCAATTCTACAAATTATTATCTGTGTCACCTGGGGCCAATTATTCAAATTCTCTGCACTTCAGTTTCCTCGTCTGTAACATAGGGAACACACTTTGCAGGGTTTTTGTAAGGAATCAGTATATATAAAGTACTTTAAAAAGCATCTTGCTCACCCCCCCCCCCCCCCCCCCCGATCCATTGACTTGGTTCTGACTCACTGTGACTCCATGGGACAGAGCAAAACCCTGGGGAGCTGGATAACTCTATGGGAACAGATGACCTTCTCTTTTCTCCTGAGGAGTGGTTGGTGAGTTCACACAGCTGGCCTTTTGATGTGCAGTACACAACACATAATCCATGGCACCACCAGGACTACTGCTTAGAGTGGATATCATATAAATATCAATTCTGTTGTCACTGATACTTAAATCTACAGATGTGTTTGGAATCAATATATTTCAATGGGCCTTTCCCATAATTTCTGCCAAATAGTATAAATGGTGGTGGTGGTGGTGACTCTGTGCTGTGGAGTTGGTTCCGACTCATAGAGACCCTGCATAGGGTTTCCAAGGCTATAAATCTTTACGGGAGCAGAATGCCCCATCTTTCTCCCATGGAACAGCTGGTAGTTTTGAACTGCTGACCTTGCGGTTTGCAGCCTGATTCATAACCACTATGCTACCAGAGCTCCTTAAATAGTATAAATACTTCATATCATTTATAACTATGTAAGAAATGCTACATGGTAATGTAATTGATTTTTATAACAAACTTAAAATTATATATTTAATGATGATACCTTCAAAACAGTTACCTTGGGAGACTACAAACTTCTGATGCTGCTTGCCTTCCAAACACTTTGGGAACTGTTTTCACATGCTGTGGCACAACCCTTTTTAAGCACATTATTCTTTGAGAGTATAGTTGATTTGTAAATGGTCAGAAGTCTTTCTGGAATCAAACTGAATTAAATATGTTTATCATATGACTATTTCATATCCTGAAGGATACGGCTCTATTAATGATATTAGAGAGACTTCTTGTGTAAATCAATTACAAAAGGAGCGTTCAAAAAATATTTCTAACCACGATTTTTGGAGTATGTGTAAACCTGAAACGTAGTCTGTATACTGAGGGAACTTTTTAATGCCCTTTAAATTTAAAATTTAAGGAGTTTTTATATTTAAAATAAAAATATATACCTCCTTTTATAGTGATGTATTTGGGAGAATATAATTCACATGTAAATAATCAACCAAAAATATTAACCGTCAGTCACTGTTTAAAGCAGGGTGAATACCTGCTTTTTTGACAGACCTAAAGGAGTCCTTTGCTATTCATAAGGTTTTCAATAGCAGAGGACTCCTTTAGGTCTGTTAAAAAAGCAGACCTGAAGGCCAGGATGGCCAAACTTAGTCTCTCATACTTCGGACATATTGTCAGGAGGGACCAGTCGTTGGAAGAGGATATCATGTTTGCTAAAGTGGAGGGTCAGAGAAAAAGTGGAAGACCCCCAACGAGATAGACTGGCTAAGGGGCAGCATCGATGGACTCAAGCGTGGCAACAGCAGTGAGGTTGGCCCAGGATTGGGCAGTGCTTCGTTCTGCTGTGCATAAGGTCTCTAAGAGTCGGTACCGACTCGATGGCACCTAACAACAACAAAAGGAGTCCTGGTGTGGTGCTGTGGGATAATGCATTGGACCTCAAGGTCAGTTTGAACTGTAAGATCAGCAGTTCAAATTTACCACTTACTCCTCAGAATCCCTACAACAAGGTCACTATGAGTAGGAACCAACTCGATAGCACTTACCAACAACAAAGTAATTTTAATT
The DNA here is from genome assembly GCF_000296735.1 of Chrysochloris asiatica. Lineage (NCBI taxonomy): Eukaryota > Metazoa > Chordata > Mammalia > Afrosoricida > Chrysochloridae > Chrysochloris > Chrysochloris asiatica. The sequence goes on from NW_006408603.1 coordinate 9,845,786, forward strand.
ATTTTTAGATGACAAACTCCCTAGAACTCTCTCACATTGGGCTCTTTAAAATACAACTCAATCACTGTGTCTTTGGTCTAGTTAAGGTATAGAACTGCAATCCCCACTAACTAAGGAAAATGCCAAATGATCTAGAAAGCACAGACCAGTTAACTTGAAGTTATCTAAACTTTGCCACCATCTATGTTTGTTTCTATTCTGCTAATAGATTGGGAAGAGGCTGGGATTGCCAACTCCTCATGTAGGTGACTTGGACCTCTGCTAACAGTGAAAGCCAAAGGTGGGCAGAAAGGTGGGTGAATAACTGCTCAAGAGGGTGAGATGTGGGGATAACTCACTGATCACGGGTGAAAATTAAGGCTATGTTTTGTTATTAGGCTTTCGTTTGGCCTCTCTTCAAATCCATGTTTGCATGAAAACAGCACATGCAGATATAAACCACATATGCCAAATAAGTTTAAAAGTCTAAAAGTTTAGAATTTCATTTTATAATAGTTTAAAAAACAAAAAACTAATGAAAATATAAAGGGATTTCTACTCTTACTAGTAAGAAGGAGCTCTGGTAGCATAGCAGTTATGAGTTGAGCTGCTAACCTCAAGGTCAGCAGTTCGAAACTAACTGTCATTCCGCAGGAGAAAGATGAGGCTTTCTGCTCCCGTAAAGATTTGCAGCCTTAGAAACCCTATACAGGGTCACTATAAGTCGGAACCAACTTCACGGCACACTACCACCAACACCACTGTTACTAGAAGCCCTGGTGGCTGGCACAGTGGTTAAACACTCACCTGTGCACCAAAAGGTTAGCAGTTTGAACCTATCAGCTGCTCTGCAGGAGAAAGATGCAGCAGTGTGCTTCTGTTAAGATTACAGCTTTGGAAACCATAGTGGGCAGTTGTACTAGGTCCTAAAAGGTCACCATAGGTCGGAATGTGACTTAACTGCAATGGGTTTGGGCTTTTATACTGCTACTAAAGGCGCAGTGTTAAGCGCTCAACCACTAACTGAAAGGTCTGCAGTTCGAACCCAAAGAGCTGCTCCCATAAAGATCATAGTCTAGCAAACCCTATAGGTTGCTATGAGTCAGAATCAACTAGATGGCACAGGACAATAATAACATACTGCTACGTTTCTGGTGTGCGCTGGACTGCAAGGTCAGTGTGAACAACAAGGTCAGTGATTCAAGTTCGTCAGTCGCTCCTCAGAAACCCTACACTGGGTAGTTATGGGTTGGAAACGAATCAACGGCACTTAACGTTACTGTTATTCTTAGGTACAATAGTATTATGTAGAACATGTGTGCTAAGTAAGTACTTTAGTCCTCAAAAGCAAGGAATTGATACCATATGTAACAGATAACAAACTGAGGTCTAGGAACCCAAAGTCATGCTTCTGGTATGCAGCAAATCCAGGTTTTAAACCCCAAACCATGATTAAATATGAGTTAATTTTGTTTATCTATTATAGAAAACATTAGACTAACTTGTAGTATTCAGAGGCAGTTTCAAATTCACCAAGAAATATATATGCATTTCCAAGATTGCTATATGCTCTTCTTTCAGCTGCTTTATCTCCAAATTCTTTTGCAATAAGGAGACGCTAAAACAGAAAATCTGAATTAGATATGGCTATAATAAAAATAAAACAAAGAGTAATCTAAAATCACAGTTCAAAACTTTGATGGTGAAAATGACCTAGCCATCCACTGTACCTGCTCATGAGCTATAACTGCATCCCTGAAGTTGCCAAGGAGGTAATGTGTGTTTCCAAGATTTCCAAAGGCACGTCCTTGGGCTGCTCGGTCACCCAAGGCAGTCACTAATGATAGGTTTTCCCTAGTTGGTAAAAGTTGTGAAAAAAAGGTTACTTATTTGATTTACAAACATAACTTTTTAATCAGATTTTTAAAAAAAATAAGTTTATAGCCATTATGTGGCACATTTTAAAGATACACAAATGATGGAGAGTGTTTACAGAAAATAGCTGGGGACACTTTATTGAACTTCTCAGGTAAGTTTGTGCCTACAGTCCAGGGCAGATTTAATCTTAGAACTCCTATAGCTCAGAAATTTTATGAAATTCTAAATTTACTTTAAATAACTTAGACTAACCACTGTTAATTCTTCTTTTCGCCACTAAGTGGCACTGGTCTGCAGTTGCAACAAAAGCTTCCACAAAAGGGGATTATACTAACATGACACTAATTTGTTAGCAACTGATTTAATGGTTTATTTTTATATGCTAGCCCATAATTTTAAAACTTGCCAAACTTAAAAAGTTATGACTAGATACAGAAGGTACAGAAGATCTGCTCAGTTGAGCCAACATGACTGCCTCCGGGCTACTCACTCATAGTAATCCACGGCTGCCTGCAGGGCCTCTCTCACTTCTTCTGGAAATTCACCTGTGTCCTGAGGACCCGGGTAACCAAAACTTTTCCCTTTCGCATGATACACGTTTCCAAGATTGTAAAGCGCTCTTGCTTCTCCCACCTAAATGGACATCAGCAGAGTTTATATGTGAAACTCAGAAGTTGGGCATTAGAATGCTTATCACATGTAATATCTTTGATAAAGGTCAAGGAAAAGAAATGTTTTCAGTGACCACCCTTACAGAATTAAGTAAATAAATGATTACTCATAAAAGAAGGGCCTCTCATTATCTCCTTATGTATTTAAGATTTTTTAAAATTATGTTTTCCTTTTCTTCTATTTGCCTATGAATAGTTTACTTTTGGGGAACATGATGGCTCTGGCTCCATAAGACAAGCAATGGACTGCAAACTAATAAGTCCATGGTTTGAGCCTCTAAGCAGCTCCAAAGGAGAAAGATGAGGCTTTCTGCTCTTGTGAAATTTAAAGCCTCGGAAACCCTATACAGAGTCACTGAGTTAGAACCAACTCTACTGAACTTTACATCAACAACAACTTTACTTTTTGCCATTAATGTTTATATAAACTACAGGGGAATTAAATGGTAAACGACCATGTAATTTCAATGAAAACATTTGGCCTACCATCTCTCCTGTTCCCATATTACCTTGTCATTGAGCTCTCTGGAAATATCGAGGTGTCGCTGACAACAAACAACAGCTTCATCAAAATTCCCAAGAACTTTTAAGGTATTTCCCAAATTACCACTAGCTTTAGCTTCCCCCAACTGATCCCCAATAGTCCTAAGAAAAAGAAAAAAGAAAAAGGTATTAAAATATCAATTAGTCAGAATAAGTTCATTTTCCAAGAGGATAACAGATATGCTTTTAAGGTAAGTAAAAATCACAGGCCTTGAGATCTACTTTAAATAACAATTTAAAACTTTCATTTCTGTATTTAAATTAAATTTTCGGTAATTTAGTTACACTCTAGGGTCATTTCATCATCATTTATTTAATTAAATTCTATGCTCAGCCTAAAGATTAGTTTCAAAAAGCAATACTACTGAATTAGAACTCATCAAATGTATTGGGTTTTTGAAATTGAACGGAAACATGTCTAAACAGTTCGTTTAGGGAGGGAGACTATTAAAAAGCTTAAATAATTACCTTGCAAGAGTTAAATCATGATGATGGTATTCTAAAGCTTTGGCATAATCATGCAAATAGAAATAAGCATTGCCCAGTTGGCTGTATATAGCACTAAGCGTTTTTAGGTCTTCAGTTCCCACTTGCACAGCGGCTTCAAAAAACGACACACCAGCACGGCAGTCCCCTGATTTACACAGACGTTCCCCTTCCAAAGCCAGTTCTAGGCAAGACGCTTCCATTCTACAAAGTTATATAGGACACACAGTTACAATTGAACATTCCAATTGCGTCACAGTATTAAGCTCCAGTAGTATAATTTAAATGAGAACCTAGTAGCTACTCTTGCTCAGAACAACTGCACCTATAAACTGAAGTAAATAAATGAGTGTATACATTATTGATAACAAACCAGCAATAGCTCATTTAATTTTCTTATTCAAATTTCTCTGAGCTTCAGAAGTCTGTTAAATCAGTTTACATGGGGCTTATTCTAACTGGTCCGCCCACAGCAACTCACATTACCAGTAAGAGACTCTAAAGTAATTTTTCCTAATTGTTTTGAGTTGTGGCAAAAATAGGGATTTCCAGAGTTTAGGAAGAATACATCTTTATAGTTCTTAACTTTGGCTGCAACATAGCAAAATTCATGTGGAGTGCTTCTGTGAAACTCTCACTACTGGGACCCACTCTTCTGGGGGTGAATCTGGCCATCAGTATTTTTTAAAAAGCTACACAGGCAATACTAGTATACAAGCCAGGTTAAGAATCACTGCTTTAAAAGGAAATGTGAACTAGACCACCACTCATCCTAAATTTATTCAAATAAGGTTTTTTTTGCTTTTGCATATCTAGTAGCAAGTTGATAACCATGTTTGCTCAGATGTTTTAATCTACAAAACTTCATGATTCCTAAGGTCTTAAATTAAAATGGACTATAAAAGTAGAAAATCATTCTAACGAAGATAAAAGAAGGCCTGGATTGAGATGAACAAAGTTTCAGTCTAATTCAAAGGTTCAAAGTCAACTTCTGAGTTCAAAATAAGCAGATTTATGCAGCCATCTCTAGTAAGTAATTTTCAAGTTTTACATTCATGTATCATATCTTTTTAATTACTTGAGACAAGGGCTACTACATGTTCACAGTCTAGTGATTTCAGTTTCATTTTCTGGATCTATATAAATAATATAAGCAAATGTAGATTTAACACTTTGCTTCAAAATCAGACCATGCCAAATTATACAAAGAAGACCTAAGACCATGAAACTATAAATACAAACAAAACCTCAAAATTCCTGAATTTGTACTGCTTCATGTGATTTTTGTCTGACACAAGTGAAAACAACTTTCAGAACTGTGTTTTGAAAATGAGAGGTTTTAAAGTGTTTCTAGTTATAATTCTATCAAGCTACCAAAGTGTATTTAGTGTGTGCAGAGAAATGAGTCACTGAATGATTGGTACTCTGACTCCCGGGGACTTGTGATGTTGCAGAGTAGACCTGCTCCACACATTTCCAAGGCTGTGACATTTAGGAAGCATATCGTCATGCCTGTCTTCTAAGGGGCTCTGGGTGGATTCAGACCACCAATCTTTAACACTAGTAGTCAAGTGCTTCACGGCTTCCACCACTCAGACATAGCTGAGGGGGCTGCAAAAAGTTCAAGGAAAAATTCTATTATTCTTCTATTCCATTTTCCACAAACTTTTAAAAGTCTCCTCATTTATCCTATATATTATACTTTTGTGTTGCTAAGTGCCATCAAGTCGGTTCCAACTCATATCGACCCTGTATAGGGTTCCCGAGGAGTAGCTTATGGGTTTGAACCACCAACCTTGTGGTTTGAAGTTCAGTGTTGATCCTACAGAGGCACACCAGGAGTCTAATACCCTAATATATATATAAATAGATGGAGATATACATATCTACCTATCTATCTATCTACCTACCTATCTCTATATATAGATCTATATAGAGATAGATAGATAGATATAGCTCCACCTATTTTACTGTAGGACTTAATCCTAAAGAAAGCATTTGCACAACTTCAAACAAATATATGTAAAATAAAATAAAATAAAACCTCTCCAAGCATCTTAAATGCACATCAATAGAGTTCTGTAACAAAAATTAAATGCTACTATACATTAGAATAAGGAGCTCTGGTAGCATAGTGGTTATGAATCGGGCTGTGAACTGCAAAGTCAGCAGTTCAAAACTATCAGCTGTTCCGTGGGAAGATGAGGCTTTCTGCTCCCATTAAGATTTATAGCCTCGGAAACCCGGTACAGGGTCGCTATGAGTTGGAACCAACTCCACGGCACACAGCTACCACCATACATTAGAATGGAGTCCTAGTGTGGCGCTGCGGGTTAATGCACTGGACTACAATATCGGTTTGAACCAGAAGGTCTTCAGTTCATGCTTCTCAGAAACCCTATACAGGGTCGTTATGAATTGGAACTGACTCCATGACACTTAACAACAACAACATACAACAGAATGGACTCCTGGTGTGGCACTGTAGGATCAGCACTTGACTGTGAACCAGATGGTGGTCAGTTCAAACCCACCAGCTGCTCCTCAGAAACCTTATAAAGGATTGCTATACGTTGGAGTCAACTCGATGGCACTTAACAACAACATACAACAGAATGGAGTTATGATGTGGCACTGTGGGATAAAGCACTGGACTGCAAGGTTGGTCTGAACCACAAGATTGGTGGTTCAAACTCACCAGACGCTCCTGGGAAACCCTATACAGGGTTGCTATGAGTTGGAGATAACTCAATGACACTTAACAACACAACAGAGTACTCATGGAGACATATGCCTTTCTGAGGGGGAGATACAATGGTAGTCAGTCACACACATCAATGCCATCAGTTCAGGACAACTGAACTGCTGGCCAGAGTTAGGGATAAAGTGTAACTAGAAATTGATAAGCAAGACATTTAGAAATTAGAAGTTCTTAATAGTGTTTGCCTATATTCATATAAACAGAGAAGTGTCTTTTTCACCATAAGCATTTTACTTTCTGGATTTAAACAGATACAACATAATGCTGAAACCATCAATCCAAATGACCTTGCGTCCAACAAATTTTAACTAATATGCTTAAATGAGAGCTATCATTTTTAAAAAGGAGTTTTACATACTTATCATTAGAAACACAGGAGTAACAAACTATTTGAAATCCTGCTGCTATATATGGCTGTCCTAAGTGCACGGAGTAGGACTATACTACGGAAGAAACGACCTTGGAAAAGTTGTTTCAGCAACAAATGCTCTAAATACAGTCCAAAACTCTCTAGTTTACGATTAATGCTGAGCTTTATTGTGACTCTAATATATTTTATTAGAGAAAAAATAATCTAGTAAAATCCCCAAATAGTCTATCTAATAGCAAAGTTGTCTGCAGCTGATCAGGGCAGGTTAATTTATAAATTTTGTAGAGGGTCATTAAATAGTAACAGAGAAAGTAATTTCCTATCCTCTCTGCCTCTATGAAAGAATAGAATTACTTCATTTGTTTACCAGTTAGGTTGAAACACAGAACATACCCAGACTTAGGAGACAAATCAGGAAAATACGACTCTTTTATAATATATCCCACATGCAAAACCTCTTTTATTCTATCTTGTTGTATAATCAAGGAAAATGCTTTTCAGCTATAAATAAACAGCACTCTATGTGGGTTAATGCACCAGACTGCAAAGCCGTTTGAACCACAAGGTCGGCAGTTCAAGTTCACCAGCTACTCTTGGGAAGCCCTACACAGGGCCACTATGTGTTGGAATCGATTCGACGGCATTTAACAACAACAACAACATCCTTAACTAAAATGTTTTCAGTTTTACTTATAATAGATTGAACTATTTTAGCTCTAATTTTTACACAAGCTCATGCTGTTTTAATTTATTTGTTTTAAACTTGTTTTTCCTGCTTTTCACCTTTGTTCTACACTAGATTTTGATTTCCAGACTTCCACTATCTTCTTTATTTGGGGTCCTGGTGTGGCACTGTAGCTGTGGTAAAAAAAGCACTGAACTGCAAAGTTGGTTTGAACCACAAGGTCAGCAGTTCAAACTCATCAGGCATATCTTCGAAACCCTATACAGGGTTGCTATGAGTAAAAACCAATTAGATGGCACTTAACAACTTCTTCACTAAGGAGCGCTGATAGTGTTGTGGGTTATGCTCTGGGCTGCTAATCGCTTGAATCCACTAGCTGCTCCAAGGAAGAAAGATGAGGCTGTCTACTCCTATAAAGATTTACAGTCTCAGAAATCCTATACAGGGTCAATATGAATCAGAACCAATTTGATGGCATGAATCAGTAGCAGCAGCATCTTTACTGCCCTAAATTTGATTTCTTGTGTTCACAGTACATGGTGGTGGTGGTGGTGTGCCATGGAGTCGATTCCAACTCATATCAATCCTGCATAGGGTTTCCAAGGCTGTACATCCTTATGGGAACAGAAAGCCTCATCTTTCTCATATGGGATGGCTTGCAGTTTTGAACTGCTGACCTTGAGGTTAACAGCCCAATTCTTAACCATTAAGGTACCAGAGATCCTTACCTAATAAATAAATGCAAATGAGGATTAAAACCTTGATGCCATACCTTTTTGAATAATAATACCTATTATGTTCTGTGTGGCTCCGCTGGATAAGCACCGGACTGCTAATCCGAAGGTTGGCTGTTTAAAACCACAAGTCATTCCTTGAAAACCCTATGCAATGGAAGGCCATTATGAGTTGGGACCAACTCAGTGGCACTGAACAACATTATGTCCAAAAGCTGAAGCTGTGGTGATATTGCTTACCAAGACGTCTATGGTTCAAACCTACTAGCCACTCCTTGGGAGAAAAGTTGAGAGTGTCTGCTCTGGTAAAGATTTACAGTCTCTGAAACCCTATGGAGTAGTTGTACTCTAACCTATAGGGTTGTTGAGTTTAAATCAACTTGTTGGCAGTGGGATTGCTTTTTTGTTGTGGTTACTGTTGTTTATGGCCCATTCAGACTCTCTCACAAAGCGCTTACATACTTTTTAGAAATAAATGAGGGGATTCAGGGCTTAAACTTCAAAACCAGAGGCTGCTCTCCATATCTCCATGTTCTACTTGGTCATGGACCTTTTCTATCACTAGTCTTAAATCCAGTAAACAATTTTGTCCATTTAGTTTATCACATAGATCTTGTTCTTCTAGTTTATTTTGTAAAAGGAAAAGTAGCACAAAATTATCTTGATTGATGGCTCTGTGGGTTAATGAGCTGGACTTCAAAGTCAGTTTGAACCACAAGGTTGGCGGTTCAAGCTCACCAGCTACGTCTTGGAAACCCTATACAGGGTCGCTATAGGTAGGAATGAGGCAGAAAGCATAAAAAGAAGATGAAAGGCATACACAGAGTCACTGTACCAAAAGGAAATGGTCGATGCTCAACTGTTTCAAGAGGTAGCATATGATCAAGAGCCAATGATCCTGAAGGAAGCAGTCCAAGGTATATTGAAGATACTGGCAAAGAACAAGGCACCGGAAACTGATGGAATACAAATTGAAATCTTTCAACAAAGTGAGGCGGCACTGGAGGCACTCACTCATCTCTGCCAAGAAATTTGGAAGACAACTATCTGGCCAACTGATTGGAAGAGATCCATATTTGTGTTCATTCCAAAGAGAGGTGTCCCAATGGAATGTGGAAATCATCGGACAATACCTTTGATAGCCCATGCAAGTAAAGTTTTACTAAAGGTAATACAGAAATGGCTGCAAGCATACATTGACAGAGAGCTTCCAGAGGTTCAAGCTGGATTCAGAAGAGGCCGTGGAACAAGGGATAGCACTGCTGATGTCCGATGGATCTTGGCTGAAAGCAGAGAATACGAGAATAAGTTTACCTGTGCTTTATTGACTACACAAAGGCCTTCGATTGTGTGGATCATGACAAGCTATTGAAAATATTGCAAAGTATGAGTATTCTGGAACACTTAATTGTGCTCCTGAGGAACCTGTACATATACCAAGAGGCAGTTGTTCGAACAGAACATGGAAACACTGAATGGTTTAAAATTAGGAAAGGTGTGCACCAGGGTTGTATTCTTTCACTATACTTATTCAACCTATATGCTGAGCAAATAATCCAAGAAGCTCGGTTCTATGAAGAAAAGCGTGGCATCGGGATTGGAGGAAGACTCATTAACAACCTGCGATAGATATGCAGATGATAAGACCTTGCTTGCTGAAAATGAAAAGGACATAAAATACTTACTGATGAAGATCAAAGACCATAGCCTTGGGTATGGATTGCATCTCAATGTAAAGAAAACAAAAATCCTCATCATTGGACCAATAAACAACATTCTTATCAATGGTGAAAAGATTGAAGTTGTCAAAGACTTCATTCTTCTTGGATCAACCATCAATACCCATGGAAGCAGCAGCCAAGAAATCAAATGATGTATTGCATTAGGCAAATCTGCTGCACAAGACCTTTTGAAAGTGCTGAAGAGCAAAGATGTCAGCTTGAGGACTAAGGTGCGCCTTACCCAAGCCATGGTATTTTCAATAACCTCATATGCATGGGAAAGTTGGACAATGACTAAGGATAATTGTGGAAGAACTGATGCATTTGAGTTATGGTGTTGGAGGAGAATATTGAAAATACCATGGACTGCCAAAAGAACCAACAGTTCTGTGTTGGAAGAAG
>NW_006408603.1:9856185-9858428 GCF_000296735.1 Chrysochloris asiatica
GTTAGCCCAGGACCAGGCAGTGTTTTGTTCTGATGTGCACAGAGTTGCTATGAGTCGGTACTTTCTCAATGGCACCTAACAATAACAACATGAGTAGGAACCAACTTGACAGTACTTAGCAACAGCAACAATAGTAACTTAGTTTTTAAAATGATTTCAACATTAATTATACCAACGGGGACTAACAGAATACGTGAACATCATCACTCTCTATGGCTCTGAGATCAAAAGAACTACAACTACCCACTACTCTGAAAAGGATCATATTAGAAGACCCATATTTTTAAAGTGCTGTCGAGTCAATTCTGACCCATAGCTACCCTGTATAGGGTTTCCTAGAAGCTGGTGAGCTTGAACTGCCGACCTCGCAGTTCAAACGGCTTTGCAGTCTGGTGCAATAACCCACAACCCATATAGAGTGGAAGAACATGTGGACCAAAACTCAAAACTATAAAAAGACTGGGCATACTAGTCAGAGGGAGACTGGAGAAACCCAAGTCTATGGCCCTTAGCCACCCTTCAGGTCTGCAAGGGAACTTGCTCTTGTGGCCCAACTTTCAGCCATGTAGTAGACAGGTGTACAGGGGAAACAGCACCACTAGTAAGATATATTCACCATGGTATGGTCAACCATTAAAGATCAAAAGGGCAGCAGTTACCTAAGGACAAAGTTCAAAAGGGTTGGAAAGGAGAGTGGGATAGAAATAAGAACCACAAGGAGGAAGTGGGATAACTTGTTACATGGAGGGGATTGCAATCATTGTGAGAAAATGGAGTACAAGATTTGTTGGATCTAAGACTGATGATCTGTTCTGTATATCTTCATTTAATTCACAATACAATTTCGCCCCCCAAAAGAGACTTTAACATATATAATGAAACCTGTAATTTATTTTACTTAGTCTTACAAGTTTTTCCATCTTTGACAGGTAGCAGTTTTATCACTTTTCTATCATTTTGGAAAATATGTATCTGTTTTCCATCTCTGATTCGTTTCCACCTTACCTAGGTTCCTGCTTTCACTGTATTATAATAAACTTAATTCTCAAAATAACCTTATGAAATAAATAGTACTACAGAAGGAATTGATGCCCCAAGAGGTAAAGTGACCTGCTTAAGGTCACATAATGGCAGAGTTGAAAACTGAAATCCTTTTCTTTGTTTTCCAAATGCAGTTTTCCTTCCTCTACTCCACATTATAGACAAGTCCCAGGTTGGGAATGAGATCTACTCCTAACAGTGTCTTTAAGAATTTGTAGGTAAGTCAGAACAAGTGCATACGAACAAGCGCACAAGAAAAGGCTTAAAGTATTTTACTGATTTAAAAGTTGCACAGGCAACAAGTGAAGCTGACTATGATGAAGAATCTGTTTGGAGTAAGACTTGGCTAAATCTTTTCAAAGAAAGGGCATATTTACATAAGCTTTTAAAGGGTGAGTCCTGGTGTGGTACTATAAGATGTGTTACTATAGCACTGGACTGCTAACCACAAAGTCAGCAGTTCAAACTTACCAGCTGCTCCTCAGAAATTCTAGACAGGGTCACTATGAGTTCATTGGAACCAACTCGAGGGCACTTAACAAGAGGAGTTGGGTTGCCTTTAAGTTGGATGTTTGAAACCCAGAGAAATCCTATACTTCAAACTACATTGCACTCATGAATACTAACTACATCTATTTTGCTAAATAGAAAAATTTAGAGCCAAAATTGTGAAAAAGCATTGTTACTAGGGTCCAGGTTCATACTTGTATGGGTTTATTACACACAAAAAAAATATGTTTAAACATGTCTCTGCAATCAGTGACTGACTGCAAACAAATTGTCTCAGTAATACACTTGTCTTAGTCTTGTTAACGGAGCACGGTGGCTCCATAAAATAAGCACTGGACTGTGAACCATGAGGTACGAGGTTCAAGCCCACCAACTACTCTGCGGAAGAACGATGAGGCTTTCTGCTCCTGCTTAGATTCAAAGCCCCTGAAACCCTATACAGGGTGGTTATGAGTCTAAAGCAACTGGATGGCACTTATCAACAATACTCTTGTTAAGGTTACCTTCAATGGCTTTTGAGGAGATCTTCTGGGACAGTTAAATCCAAGGCAAAGTAGTCATCTCAGGAGATTATGGCAATTGTTTTTGGGATTCTAAATAAGTAATCTCAATCGATTTTCTCAGAGGGCATGGGACAATCACATGGGCTTAATATTAGGGAGAAATTTTAAGAAAATGGAAAATTGCACTGG
>NW_006408603.1:9860228-9870668 GCF_000296735.1 Chrysochloris asiatica
GCTTGACCTACAGTGTGTCATGGGAAAAAAAGCACAAATTGAAGATCTTCCCACAGGCAGAGGTACAAACAGTCCTCTTTATCCACTGCTCTTACTGTATTAGGAATCAAAGCACTCCAAAGTGTTCAGCAAGACAAACACCTCATTATGTTCACTTGATTGTTATGTTTATGTCCAATGAAGTTCAACAGACATTGTCTCAAATGTGGACTGTGTGCCAAAGAAAATACTCGTATCATGGCTACCCTAACAGTGGTAACGATCAAAGAAGGGAAAGGTAATGGAGAAAGAGACAGTCTTGTTCATGGAAAATGTGTATTATTAAAAACTTACGCATGGATTTCAATTTTTTTTTGCCCCAAAATAAACTTGTACTAAGTTGTTATAGGAGTCCTGGTGTGGTGCTGTAGGCTAATGCATCAGATTGCAAATTGTTTGAACTGCAAAGTTGGTGGTTCAAGCTCACCAGCTGCTCCTTGGAAACCCTATACAGGGTCACTATGGGTTAAAAATCGACTCGACGGCACTTAACAACAACAAGTTGTTAGAGCATATCTGAACAGGATCTAGTCGAGGCACTAAGAAGAATAAGACAACAGACTGAAAAGAGCCCCTATCAGAATAACATGAATTCTGTTAAAACTGAAGTAATAAACAACAAATTCATGGCAAAGCTTGAGTGAAAGAATGGTCAAATCACTGATACTTTATGAAATGCTGAGGGGGACAATAATGCCCCAAAGAAATGAGTAGATTACAAATGGATACCTCATCTTATGAAAGGATGAGACGATGCTGAAGATGAAGGCCACAGAGGCAGGCATCCACATCAATTTGAGAGGATACAGTTCATTTTGTCTGTGCCCTAACCGAAGAGGATGGACGATGAACACCAGAAACAATAACTAACTCCACAGATATCTCAATTGGTTACACTTACACAATTCTGACTGAAAAATTAAAGTTGAGCAAACTTGATGGTTGCACCCAGATCAGCTACAGACAAGAGCAAATTTTCTATGGAAATTTTAAACAAGTAGGATGAAGATCCTGAAACATTTCTTATAGTAAGTGTACTAGAAGATGAAAGACAGCTTTACTGGTATGATCCTGAAGACAAAGCACAATCAAAGCAATGACTACCAAGAGGCAGAAGTGGTCCAGTCAAGAGCAAAGGTCATGGCAACAGTTTTGAGGGCTGTTAGAAATGTTTAGCTTGTCTACTTTCTGAAGGACAAAGAATGATGACATCTGCTTATTACGTGAGTGTTCTGAGAAATTTAGCCAACGCTTTAGCAGAAAAATGTCCAGGAATGCATCACCAGATAGTCCTTATCCACCACAACAATGTTCCTGTTCATTCCTCTCATCAAACAAGGCCAGAGCTGATGAGAAATCTTCAGGCATCCATCCACCTTACAGTCCTGATTTGGCTTATGCTAAGAAATGAATTTATAAGGTTTTCAGTGACTAAATATTCGGAAGTAGTTCGTCACTCTTTCTTCCTAGTCTGTCTTCGACTGGAAGCTCATCTGAAACCTGTCCACCATGGGTGACCGTGCTGGTATTTAAATACCAGTGGCATAACTTTCAGAATCACAGCAACTCACAAGCCACCACAATACAACAAACTGACAGACAAGTGGTGGTCTGTCAGTTTGAAAGTGAAGAGGACTTAAAACATTTACCGATAAAGATCAAAGAGCTTAGTCTTCAGTATGGATTACATCTCAATGTAAAGAAAACAAAAATCCTCACCACTGGACCAATAAACAACATTCTTATCAACAGAGAAAAGACTGAAGTTGTCAAGGATTTCATCTTCTTTGATCAACTATCAACACTCATGGAAGCAGCAGTCAAGAAATCAGACGACGTATTACATTAGGCAAATCTGCTGCACAAGACCTTTTTAAAGTGTTGAAGAGCAAAGATGTCAGCTTGAGGACTAAGGTGCGCCTGACCAAAGCCACGGTATTTTCAATAACCTTATATGCATGTGATACCTGGACCGTGAATTAGGAAGACTGTGGAAGAATTGATGCTTTTGAGTTGTGGTGTTGGAGGAGAATATTCAAAGTGCCATGGGCTGCCAAAAGAACCAACAGATCTGTTTTGGAAGAAGTGCAACCAGAGTGCTCCTTGGAGGCCAAGATGGCCAAACTTCGTCTCTCATATTGGACATATTGTCAGGAGAGACCAGTCACTGGAGAAGGATATCATGTTTGGTACAGTGGAGAGGGTCAGAGAAAAAGAGGAAGACCCCCAAGGAGATGGATTGGCCAAATGGCAGCATTGATGGACCCAAGCGTAGCAACAGGAGTGAGGTTGGCCCAGGATCAGGCAGTATTTCGTTCTGCTGTGCATAAGGTCGCTATATGAGTCAGTACCAACTCGATGACACCGAACAACAACATCCACAAGAGATGAAGTTTATTTTCATCTTTTCATTCTATTTTCCCACAGATTTTTGAAGATCTCTTGGAAGTGCTAAAAAGATGTATGCACAGGATGCTATGTGAGTACAAAGAGACTACATTAGCCAAATTTTAAAGTTTTAAAATGGTTTTCAGGAGAATAAAATTTTTCAGCTGCATCACCACCAACTGTTGAGTAGAATTAGCTAAGTCAAGCATTCAGAGCATGGGAATGCATAATATGGCATGTGCAAGGAACCAAAGCTCAAATTACAAGGTAATGAATGGCAAGAATTTGAAAGAATAGGTAGAACCTAAATAAGGTAAGATCTTATGAGCTATGTTAAGACTTGACTATAGAAAGGTTACATGATTAGCTCTGTGTTTTAGACTCAGCCTAATTTTAACAAATTTAAAAGAGAGTTAGAGTGGAGAATGGTGGTACTAAAGTAGCTGCTGCAACAGTCTGGAGGGAACATGATGGGGACCTGAAACACGGTGGTAGTGGGGAGGATCCAGATGAGAAGATGGATCTGAGAAATACTTGGGAGGAAACAGGGGTGATGATAATTCATATATAAAAATTTTACTTTAATTATGTTGAATGTCTTCATTTTCTTTGATTTGAAACTTAAAAATTTTAATAGAAATGCCCTCATCTTATCTATTATCACCTTCCTTGGTAAAAGCCCTATGATAAATCTCCTCACTATTTCCTAAACATGTGTTAAGATGTCTAAGATTTGGCAGCAAACACACCTGCTTTAATAAGAGAATTCTATTCATTGCTACAAAATTCTGTTTATTTAATAATTAACTTACAATAGTTTTGATAAGTACTCTATTAGTATCTAATCATCTTACAAATAATTGTCTTTCATTATTTAACTGGCTATAGGCTAGTGTTTAGAAAGTACCTACTCATTTCAACTTTACTTAATATCCATTCATTAAAAAGTTCACTTAAAACACATTACCATTTAAAACTTAAAATATAAAAGTTAGGTTATTCAGCTAACCACACCTTTATCCCCAAAGACTTTGAACTAGTATTTCACTTTTAACATCTGTAATGCATGCATAGCCATAAAATATAAAGGAACATTTCATAAAAATTCTTCCAGAGGACATGAATAAACAAACCATACTATATAATTGGTCTTTTCTACCATTTTCCTATAGAAAAAGTAAAAAAACATTACAACAACCACAATAAAAAGAAAATATTGTTAACAGAAGGTACTAAGGCTAAGATACTTTGAATATTTTCTAATTTAAATTTGAAATGATTAGTATTAAATACATGTTTAAATAAAGGTTTAAAAATCACCTACTAAGAAAGTAACAATCTTACCTGTAACGAACATGAAAAGAATGATCTTCCCTCATGCTTATCAAATTTTCCTCCATTGAGTCATATTATAAACTGAACAAAATATGAAATTATTTTATTTTGTCCCAATCCAGTTCTTTACAATGTAGAATTATTTGCAGAACATTGTCCGGTTAGTGTATTAATGAATTGGTGTTAATACATCCTAAGCTCCTGCTTCTTCTTTATTAATTATGAAAGGAGGTCAATGTCAGACAGCTTAAAGGTTCAAAATGTGTCCCAAATCCTTCCATCTCTGGCCCTTTCAGCAGCACCTCAGCAACATTTCTGCAAAAGGAATACAAGATGCTTTGCTTGAAGTCCTATTTTCGAACAATAACCTACAGTCACCCCAAGCTGAGCACAATCAGATAGCTTACTCCACAGACTGCTATCTTGTCAATCACTAGACAAAAACAGTAGAGGGCTTAACTGTTGTTTCTAAATAAGGATGTGAACATAGGACAGGCTTGAGATTGGCACTATAGTTTAATTTTTAGAATTGGTTTGAAGTACAATAGTTTTAAGTAATATCTTCTATTATAAATAGAGAGTAATGTGATCTTATTAGTATCTGAAACCTAAATTATGACATGTAAAGTGCTGTAAACAAATAAAAGTTCAATAATTATTCGAACAAGTCTAAACTCCAAAAATGTATTTCTTCAAAGAAGTTATCTGTGCTGATAATTAGGCTATAATTGTATTCATCTGCTCTGAAAAAGCAGTCTTTAAGATGTCCGTATTATATTGAGGAAGGAGTTTCGAGGAAGGAGTTTCGGTAGCGTAGTGGTTACATACGAATCGGGCTGCTAACTTCAGGGTTAGCAGTTAAAAACCACAAGCTGTTCTGCGGAGGACAGATGAGGCTTTCTGTTCCCGTAAAGATATACAGACTTGGAAACCCTGTTCAAGGTCACTAAGTCGGAACTGACTCCACAGCACATAACTACCACCACCATTATATTAAGTAGGTAACAAAAGAAATTTAGGAAATACAAGGAGACTTCAAAAATGTATGTGGAAAAAATGGAATTGAAATTATGTTTTCAGTCTTTTTTAATTCCCTGCATATTTGCAGAGTAAAAATAAAAATTAGCATGATTAACATTTATATACCATACGAATCGGGCTATGAACCACAAGGTCAGCAGTTCGAAACTACCAGCTGCTCCGTGGGAGAAAGATGAGGCTTTCTGCTCCCATAAAGATTTACAGCCTCGGAAACCCTGTACAGGGTCGCTATGGGTCGGAACCGACTCGATGGCACTTCACAACAACAACAACCCCATTTTAAGATTAAAAAAAAAAAAAATTACTATTGCATTTGAAGTCTCCTGGGTGTCCCAATGTAACCTACAACATTTCTTGGCCCTCTAAATTAATCTCTAACCTGAATTTCATTCATCATTCCCTTGCTTGTCTTTATTAATTTTACTGCAAAATGTTTGTATACCAACCAACCAATTCACTGCTGTCAAGTCAATTCTGACGCATAGCAACCCCAAAGGACAAAGTGGAACTGCTCGCTCCCTAGGGTTTCTGAGGCTATAAATCTTTATGGAAGCAGACTGCTTCATCTTTCTCCTGTGGAGCAGTTGGTGGATTTGAACCATCAACTTTTCATTTAGCAGCCCAACACTTAACCCATTGTACCACTGTTGTGGTTGATAAGTGCTACTGAGTCAGTTCCAACCCATAGCGATCCTATATGGGGTTTCCATGGAGTGACCGGTGAGCCTGAACCACTGACTTTGTGGTTCAAACCAACTTTGCAGTCTAATACGTTAGCCAACAGCACCACATCATAACTCCTGGACTCCCACTTTGTTGTTGTTGTGAAGTGCTGTCAAGTTGGTTCCGACCCATAATGACCCTGTATAGGGTTCTGAGGAGCGGCTGGTGAGCCTGAACCACCGACCTTGCACTTCAAACAGCTTTGCAGTCTGGCACATTAACCCACAGTGCCACATCAGGACTCCTGGACTCCCACTTGTTGTTGTTAAGTACCATGGTGTCGGTTCTGACTCATAGTGACCTGTACAGGGTTTCTGAGGCTGTAAATCTTTATGGGAGCAGACTGCCTCACCTTTCTCCCACAGAACCACTGGTAGTTTCAAACTGCTGACCTTGAGGTTGGCAGTCCAACTCGTAACCACTACGCTACCAGAGCTCCTTTAAATGCCTGTATCACTCTAAGTAGGAGTCCTGGTGTGGCACTGTGGGTTAATGCACCAGACTGCAAATCCATTTGAACTGGAAGGTCGGAGGTTCAAGCTCACCAGCTGCTTCTCGGAAACCCTATACAGGGTTGCTATGGGTCAGAATCGACTCAATGGCACTTAACAACAACAACATCACTCTAAGTAACACATTGAGGAGCGTGGTGGCTCCATACGATAAGCATTGGCCTAAGAACCATAAGGCTGGTGGTTTGAGCCCACCAGCCACTTCATGGGAGAAAGAGGCAACTTTCTGTTCCTCCAAAGAATTATAGCCTTGAAAATCCTGTACAGTGTCACTATGAGTTGAAACCAACTCAACGTCACTTAACACCACTAACTTGTTTAGTAGTGTATGCTTTTGAACTTATATAAAAGGAGTATAATTATATTTTCTTCCATAATTAGTTTTTATTCAGCATTATGTTTCTGGGATTCCTCACATGTCACTGCATACTACTAACATTCATTATTTTGTTTTGTTTTCCTTTAAAATTATATTTTGTTGGTGTAGAGCATATGCAAAGCAAAACATCCACCAATTCAAGTTTCTACATTTCTAATTTAGGGTTATTGATTACATTCTTCAAGTTGTGCAACTGTTCTTACTTCTTTTTCTGAGTTGTTCCTCTATCATTAATATAAACTCACTGCCCCTAATGTTCCTATCTAAGCTTTTGAATTGTCTTTTTGATCCCATACAGATACTACTTAAAAGAGCATAATGATCAAGGCTGACCTTTTGACACTAGATAAATTACTATTTGTTTTTAAGACGGTATCAGGGGATATTTCTGTTTAATGTTTTAAGGCTATCTCAGGGCAATACTTTCAGGTGTTTATCCACCATCTATGGCTTCATAAAGCCCATGAACATCTGGAGTGCTAGTCTGTATTTCTATCATTTTGATCAGGATTCTTCTATGGATGAAAATGTTATAATGGTAGCAGGGCACCACCCAATTCTTCTGCTTTCATGACAAAGAAGGCAGTCGTTCAAGGAAGCAAGTAGTCACACCTTCCATATCTTCCTTTGATTCCTCTCCCTCTATTGCTACAGGAAGTGAATAGAGACCAACTGTTTGATTGGTCATTTTCAATGCTGTTATCATATTCCATTAAATACCAAATATACCTAATTGTGCTGTTGATGGGCGTTTGGATTGTTTCTATTTTTTTCTATTCTTAAAAGTACTACAATGAGCACTGAAATTACTTACTGCTTAATGGATGAGACTCGATGGCACTTAACAACAACAACAACAATGGATGCACCGGTTAGCAGAGATCACTAAAGAGAGAATAAGTACACTAGAAGAATATCTGAAGATATCTATCATTCAGACCGTCCACAAGTAATGAGATGGAAAACATTAAAGAGCAGTTCAGAGAAAAGGAGAATAAAATAGGAACATCTATACAAGGTCGCTAGGAGTAGAAACCAACTTCTTGTTGTTAGGTGCCATTCAAGTCGGCACCGACTCATAGCAACCTTATGCACAGCAGAATGAAACACTGCCCGATCCTAGGCCAACCTCACTGTTGCCACACTTGAGTCCATCGATGCTGCCACTTGGCCAATCCACTTAATAATAACAATAAAATAACACAAGTTAAATAGGAGCAGCAGAAGGAAACACAGATAAAGGAGTAAAGGCAAAATCACCAGTGATAATGACCGAGATTTTTTAGAATTTAAGAAAAACATGACTCAGCAGATTGAAGAACAAGTTCTGAACAAGATAAATAAAAATGAATCCATACCCAGATGCATCACAGAGAAACTACAACTAGAAAATCAAATATAAACTATTAACTTTAAGGCAATTGTTTAGAGGCAAATAAGGGAAAAGGCATCTGTCTGAGAATTACAGCTGGCACATTACAGATACAAATGTAGTACCCTGGAACTCTGAGTTTAGTCCAACAGCTTACTACAGACCTCCAGGAAGGTCAGCTTGTTGTTGCTGTTAAGCACCATGGAGTTGGTTCTGACTCAGGGAGACTCTGTGTAGGGGTTCTGAGGCTTTAAATCTTTGCAGGAGCAGAAAGCCTTATCTTTCTCTCACAGAACTGCTGGTGGGCTCGAACCACTGACCTTGAGGTTTGCAGTCCAGGATTTATCCTATAGAGCCACCATGCTTATAAGGTTACTAGATTATGGCTATGTGCTGTGGAGTCTGTTCTGACTCATAACATTCCTGTATAGGATTTCCAAGGCTATCTATAAATCTTGATGGGAGCAGAAAGCCTCAATCTTTCTCCTGTGGAACAGGCTGGTAGTTTCAGACTGCTGATCTTGAGGGTTAGCAGCCTGATTCATAACCTCTACACTACTAGAGCTCCTTATAAGGCAACTTGTTGTTGTTATTAAGTGCTGTTAAGTCGGTTCTGATCCATAGCGACTCTGACTAGGGTTTCCAAGGAGCAGCTGGTAAGCTTAAATCGCCAACCTTGTAGTTCAAACAGCTTTGCAGTCTGGTTCATTAACCCACAGCGCTACACCAGCACTCCATAAGGCAACTTGTTGTTACTGTTGTTAAGTGCCGTTGAGTTGGTTCCGACCCATAGAGACCCTGCATGGGGTTTCCAAGGAGCGACTGGTGAGCTTGAACCACCAAGCTTGTAGTTCAAATGGCTTTGCAGTCTGGCGCATTAACTCACAGCGCCACGCCAGGACTCAACTAGTGAGTCCTAATTCAGAAGTTGTTCCATACACTGAACAGTCTTTTCTCCTTCTACCCATTTGTCCTGGCTCTTCCTTCTACTGTTATATACAATAAAGCCTAGTTCCTGTAACATATAATATCCTTTTAAGTAGCTCAGTTATAATATATCTAACACACGTTGCTCTGGTAAATTAGAGATGTTAGTAGAGAACAGAATAGTAAAGACCTGTAAAAGGGAGGATGGTGAAAAGGAATAGCTTTGGGAATACTGACAAAGTTTCCTAAAGAAAATTAGGTTTTCATATTAATAATCAGTCTGTAATGTAAGAAACAAAGAATATTATTCCTTTGATTCCTTCCCTGGGCCTATAAAGGCAGTAGTGTCTTGAGAACGAATGAGACAATCAGGAACAGTTATTCATACAAAGCTCTCCTTTACTCTTGTCCATTCAGCTTCTTTTTTTCTGAATAAAAAATTATCAAAGAGCATTACTGTAGATATTTCATAGCAACAGCTTCAAAGGACAGCTAGGTTATACAACAGCTAAACTGTTAATTAAACTGTCTTTTCATATTCACAATGAGACTTTGTTTGTAAAGTGGGACAGAAGGAGAGGTACAGCAATTATGCTAGAATGTAATTTAAATATTTCTCTCAGCCCTGAGAATAATGAAACTGACAAAAATAAGATGTCATCTCACACCAGCAATAACAGCAAAGATCAAAAATGTAAAGGACAATAAATGCTGGTGGGGATGTGGATAGCCTGGACAGTCCTGCATTGCTGGTGGGACTGCAAAATAGTCCAAACTCTCTGAAATGCAATATGGTGCTTCCTCAGAAGGTTGGAAAAGGAAATACCTTATGATCCAGCAATTCCTCTACATGGTATTTACCCACAAGAAATACGAGACATAACACGAGTAGATATATGCACACCAATGTTCATAGCAGCACTATTTACAATAGCAAAAAGATAGAGACAGCCAAAGTGCCCATCAACTGAAGAATGGATAAACAAACTGTGATACATACACACAATGAAGTATTATGCTACCTTGAAGAATAACAAGGGAGCTGCAAGCCACCGCATAATATGGATGAACCTTGAGGACATTATGTTAAGTGAAATTGGTCAGTCACAAAAGGAGAAATACTGCATAGGGCCACTACTGTAAAAGACTAAGAAAAAGAACCCATACTAAACGGGGAGGGGTGTTTACTGGTTACTAGGGGCAGGTGGAGCTCAGGGCAGGGAACAGACACAGGATAGTTTGGGTTCTACAGAGGGGGGCAATACACAAGAAGGGGGAGGGGAATGGAAGAACAAAGCAGACAGGAAAACAATTAGGCAGGTTTGCATGGGCTAAGTGGGATAGAGGTAAACAATGATGTATGCACCATCTTGGAACATGAGGGCTCTGGAATACAGGGGTTGAGACATAGTTGGAATGGGAAAAGGGGGAAAATAATGTTAAGATGCTTGGCTGTCTTTGGAATCTTGGTTTCCCTGGCATACCATTATAAAATAAACACTTGAGGGGAAGAGAAAGGAATAGCCAGAAATATCACCACAGAAAGCTTGTAAGCCCAGCTTCAGCCTATAACTGATTGGAATACCTAAATGGGGCTACAAGGTGCCCAGTGAAGGAGGCTTCCTGTGGAGCCTCTGCATTACATAAGACCATAAGTGGAATCCTGAACCCCATCCAGAATCTTCTGAAGTGGGAAATTTCTACTTGAAAGGACAAGCAGACCA
>NW_006408603.1:9871233-9876211 GCF_000296735.1 Chrysochloris asiatica
CTTTACTGCAAGGATCACTCCCACCCTCTCCATACACAGAGTAGACAGGAATAGGCAACTTGGACATTGGCTATCCAAAGTGGGGGGGCTACAAAAGCAAGAAGTGACTGGCTTACACGCTTCCAAGAGGAAGCCTAAATCCAGAGGGTGCAGAGGAAGGTAGAATCTCCACTGAGTAGCATCCAGTCTGTCTGGGCGGATGAAAGGAAATGTGATAGGTCTCTTGTGATACAATAGTGAATAATTGTTATCAGGACTGATTATGAGGGTTGGAAATGTATAGGTAGACTTTTTGTAGCTAGGAGTGGAGTGATTGACTTTGCAGTCTAGGAGCAGAGGTCCCTGGGACCATCAAGGGAGAAGACCAGAGAGCGGGACCCTTACCCAGAGAGGCAGTGACGCCAGAGATGGAGGTAGAGAGGATGCCTGAGCAGCTGGGGACTTTAGACCCAGAGAGGGAGAGGGGCTGTGTGCTGACAACCGAGGGGATATGGGGGGACAGGCTTGCAGGGTATACCCTTTGCTTGGTTGAGGATGCATGGAGGGGACTGTAACCATGGCAATGAAACGATATACGATAAGATGAATGTAAAGCTAATGTTCTCCAATGTAAACTATCACATAATTCACAATAAAATGTTAAAAAAATAATAATGAAATTGTCACTTCAACCAATCATTATAAATGTTAATTTCCTACTTTTTAAAATGTAAACAGTTAAAATAACAAATGTATATGAAAATGAATTGCAAAACACCTTACTTGATTAAACATGCCTAGAGAACAATTTTTAAAGTAATTCAGATAAGCAATATGATAGCGAGGATGCTATTCACTATTTTAACAAGGACAACTTACAATAGGCTTTACTGTTCTCAAAAGGAGAGTATCCAAAAAAGCATCTACATTACATTCTCCCCCATAACAATTACTAAATATTAAATCTTACAACTATTCACTGAACAAACAAGTAATTCTTGACTCGGTGATTCATGTTGAACTCAAGAACCAACTTAGTTACAATGTGTTCAATCATGCTCCACGTTATTATTGCTGTTATTGTTATTGCGGCCTTTCACTCACCTCCTCCTCATCCCTCAAGGCTGATACTGAAAAGCAGATTGCCAGGCCTTTCTTCCTAGTCATACTCTGTCAGCATCCTAGTAATACCCAAGCCTCTACTACCAGATGGGTGGTGACTGTGCTTGTGGTGCACTGGCCAGGAATTGAACCTGGATCCCCCACATGTCAGGCAAGAATTCTATTACTGAATTACCACTGCCCCCATTACATGAAATGAACAAATACACTTTATATTTAACACATAGCTTACATATTACTAGTGTAACACTAACAAAACGTGTAAATAAATACTAAATTACAAATTTGTTAAACAGAATAAGAAAATGTAATGACAGAACTGGAAACTGGAATGGAAATTAGATATTTGAAAGAATGTGAGAGGTCGTCAAGTTTAACTTCCTACCTCCGTAAGATTTACAACTAGTAATCTGCAAGGAACACATACCTTCCCTCCCACCTCCTTTAATAGCATCTCCAAGTTCTAAACAATGCTGCAAACACTTTACTGCAACAAAATGGTTGGTATCTTGTGGTATGACCATAGAGAAATTAAGAAAAACTAATCATTATTTTTTCCCATAGTCCAGAAAGTGTTGAAGTTACGGAAAGATCAACCCGTGCATAACACTGACTGCTTCATGTTTAACTACCTGATTGGAGAGTCAATAAGGCAGACTGTTATGTGGCTAGGTGATTCTAGGCACTGTCCAAAGCATGTATTCAGAGTAGACAACAAATGCTGGCTCTTACTCAAAGAAAGACTGGCCCTGATTTATTCCATTGGCTCGAAAAAGTTTGCAACTAGGGAATGGGGAAAATGAAAGATATAGTTATATTTATATCTTTTGTTTTGTCCTTCTTTCAATTTATCTATACTATCTGTTTCTGTCTGCAGCTCAAAAGCCAATCAAACAATAAATAAAATTTACTTTTCTTGCATCTAGGTTGGGTAACTTAAATTCCTTAAATTTCTCTTACCCTAATAGTTTCCTCTAATATGCAACGTTCACATTCTCTAAATCTCTTTCAATTGTAAATGTTTCAAGTCAGATATAGTAACCATTTATAAGTTTGAGCAGGAACAAATATCAAGGAAGAATCAGAGAACATTGAAAATACATTTAAAATAAAGTTCTGATTTGTTACAATTCAGCTGTAAAGGTAAAAATAACAAATACACAACACACAATTATGGGGGTAAAAAAGTTGGATGCCAAAACATACATTTCTAGAATAAACTCAAACTATTCTATGTAAATGGTTTTTCTCTCAAAGTATGTATCTGTATTAGGAAACTCATTTATTTTTAGAAAAACTGAGTATGGATTTCACCTAATCCAAACTTCTATTTCTAACTACATTTATTGTAAGGTAAGGTAGAAACAGAGCAAACAGTTATGATGGCAAAAAGTTTGTGGAAAAATTTCATTATCTTCTCCACAAATTTTTTGAAGCCCCTTCATATAAGGAAAAATGTATGCAAAATCAAGAGTAGGAAAGTACAAGCAGGAAGCTAACTACAGGAAAAGCACATGACAGTATGTAAGAAGAAAACAAAGGGAGCAAACACAGCCAAACAGAAGATACAGTTCAGAGCTGGATTTTAATGTGGCAGGTATTGAGAAGTGAACTGAAAGGTGGGAAAATATATCTTGACATCAGAATATATTATTGATTTGGGAAATTATAGAGCCTAGAGCAAGTGAAGACAGACCCAAGAATGGCTAGGTACTTGATTAAGTAATGTGACTAAGAGTACCTACAGAAAAATAAAAACAATGTCTCTGACCAGATGTGAGAAGGCAAAAGTCAAGAAATAAGAGTTTCCAAGGTTCTAATTTGAGAGTAAGTGCACTCTCCACAGTGACAGACAAATTGGATGGTAGGAATGAAACTTCACAGAAGAAAAGTGAAGTATTTACGTAAACTGGTACTTGGTAAAGTGCTATATGGATAAACAGCAGAAAGAAAAATAAAGGTATCAAACTACAGATAGTCAAAGAACTCTGGCAACTGGGAAAGGGCATGGGATCAAAAAACAGAAGTAAGTTACTGATATTCCAGAATTTATACACATCTTTAAAGCTAAAAAGAAGAAAAAAGGAAGTTACCAATATATAATATTAAATATAATATATAAGAAATAAAATATAAAATGTTAATACTACAAAAAGCCCATGGTAAAGCAGAAATTCCAATAGGAGAAAAAAAGAAAAGCAAAAAACATAAACATTGATTTTTTACAACATAGTATCTCTAAACCAATAATCAAAGTGTTGCATCACTGTAAGGAGAAACTCAAGGTACTAGAAACCACCCTAAGTGTCTTCTGTAGTGTCAAAAACAGATTAATTATGCTGTATATGATTTTAGTTAACTAGCATTGTCATGGAGTCCTGGTGTAGCGCTGCAAGACTATGTATTGGATGGCACGGTTGGTTTCAATCACAAGGATGGCAGTTCAAACTTATCAGCTGCTGGTTGGAAATCCTATACAGGGTCGCTATGACTTGGAACCAACTCAACAGCACTTAACAGTATTGTCATGTATACAAAACTCGAGCAATCCAATATTAATAAAATAAACTCAAGCATATTGCTCAATAAAGTACATTATTCATTCGATATCATTCTAGAAAAATGGAAACATATTACATATTATGCTGTAAAAAAAATTATCAGTATATGGCTTGAGAGGTGAGACAAGATGGCAGACTAGACAGAAAGGCTGTGCAGACCTGCTACAGCAAGCATACAGAAAACCGGATTAGACAGATGCAAATGACAGTCCTAGAACTTGGAGCTTCAGATGAAGGGATAGAGAAGTGAGCTGAGTGCTTAGTGAGAGAGAAAGCTGAGCAGATGTGATAAAAGAGGAGGTAAATGCTGAGCTATGGCTGCTGACAGGGCCCGCCACAGCCATCTTCAGTGTTTGTGAGTGGCTTCAGAGACAAGAAAACATTTTTTTTTTTGCAGAAACCTACCCATGGCTCACAGACACAAAGGTGCAAAAATTTTTTTATTGTTCCCTGCGCTCTCCCCTGGTGACCAGAGGCGAGGTATGTGTCCACCAGCCTAAACCCCCAAGGAAGCTCCAGGCAGTCGGAGCCCCACAGAGGTGAATGCAGAGGCTGTGAGCCCCCCCCCCATTGAAGGTGGGAGGAGCTATCCACAATAACCCCCTCAGGCAGGCCCTGATCCATATCTGCAAAATTGGCCCTGGCCAGCATTGGATTAGCTCTCACGAGGAGAAGCGGCTGAATAGAAGCATGGGGTAGAGATTTTAAAAAAGAAAAGACTGGTTATCTGTGCGGCCAGACAGTCACAGCAGAACCATCTTAAACTTGCTGGGGTGGCTGTGAAGGCAAGAGGCAAGTAGGTGGTGCATAGGCATACGGCATACTGGTGGAGAGAGCTGTTGTTGGTTTTGTTGTTTTTGTTTTCTTCTTTCTTCATTACTATTTTAATTTTCGCTGCTGCTTGTTTGTTTCCTTCTCTCTCTCTTTTTTTTTGAAAATGCTTTATTGTGAATTATGTGATAGTTTACATGGGAGAACATTTGCTTTACATTCATCCTATCGTATATATCGTTTCATTGCCATGGTTACAATCCCCTCCGTACATCATCAACCAACAAAGGGGTATAGCCCCCAAGCCTGCCCCTCGGTCATCAGCACACAGACCCTCTCCCTCTCTGGGTCCAGAGTTCCCAGCCTCTCCATCTCTCCATGTCATCGTCTCTGCTTCCACCTCTGGCGTCGCTGCTTCTCTGGGTAGGGTCCAGCTCTCCGCTCTTCTCCCTTGATGGTCCTAGGGACCTCCGCTCCTAGACTGCAAAGTCAACCAATCCACTCCTTTTGCTACAAAACGTCAAGGTTTACATTTCCAACCCTCA
>NW_006408603.1:9880031-9881089 GCF_000296735.1 Chrysochloris asiatica
CTTTGCTCCCAACCTTTGCATTCCAATCACCAGTAATGATCAATAATACATCTTGACTGCATGTTTGATCAATTTCAGATTGAAGAAGTTGGAAGAATTCTTCTATTTCATCCTCACTGGTTTTAGTGGTTGGTCTTGCCATACTTCTGGCCAACCAGGTCTCCACCCAGGTTCACAGGAGTGTATTGTATGTGGTAGGACTTAGCTCGCAGCTTTACTGCTGTTTTTCCCTCAGTTCCTTTTATCGGTGACCAACATGGTCACCAGTAAGAACGCATGTCTGCTCTTGTATTCCTCTTGAGTCTTAGTGTTGGAAGGGGGTTGTTTTCCTTCTCTCTCGTTTGTGGTGTTTTCTTTTCTTGCCTCACCCAACAGGAGACAGCAACTGTAGCAATACAGCCCAGCCACAGCCTTATGCTCTACAATTGGGATACAGTCAATACCAGCTGCTATACACTAATCAATGGCAACAACCAGTGTCAGTTAAATCCACCTTGAACTGAACTGCACGAACAGCGACCACACAGAATGGTACACAAGCTCGTCTCCTGAACACACTCATAGGAGGCAGCTGGTGAGTGCCTAAGAATACACCAACATACATTCATCAACTTTTTATACAGATACACCACAACCACACTGCCTCAAAAGCAGCAGACAATCTGTTCACAGGAAGAAACAAGAGAGAGTAGCACAAACAAATGACCAAGAGCAAGAGCTATAAAATGTTTTTGAGGAAAAAAGGTAAAGCGACTACCTGAAGAATAATTCAGGAGAACGATATTTAGGTACTTCCAAACGATTGACAGAAAGATTGAGGAGAGCAAGGAAGAATTCAGAAAAGCACTACACAAACAGTAAAAAAAAAAAAAACAATCGGGGGCAATACAAAAATCTGCAAACAGAAATCCAGAAGATTAGTACTAAAGATATCAGAAATGGACAATAAACTGAAAGGGCAAAGGAATACATTTGAATCAATGGAAGCCACAATCAGTGAGCTTATGGATAGGATAAATCTCTCAATACTAGTAAACTGGGAAAACAATCAGAAAAAA
>NW_006408603.1:9882239-9923704 GCF_000296735.1 Chrysochloris asiatica
TGTATAGGGTTTCCGAGGAGCAGCTGGTGAGTTTGAACTGCTGACCTTGCAGTTCAAACGACTTTGCAGACTGAAGCATTAACTCACAGCGCCACACCAGGACTCCTAACCCTGTGGTTAGCAGTCCAATATTTAACCCGTTGTGCCACCAAGCTGCCTTCAAGTAAAATAAAAGTACTAATACTTTCAAACTCGTATTTTCATTTTGGTCCATTTCCAAAATATAAAATTCAGGTCAAGCTATGGACAATTGAAATTCTAAACAATGAATGTATATGAGCAACCATTTCAGAGTAAAAGACAATTTTCATAATATCAAGAATTACTTTTCATGTTTTTCCAGTTTGTACCTAAAACCTTTCCATTTTAAACAACTAAACTACATAAACTTCTTTTGGGGGTAACATTAATACTTTTAAACTCACATAAAGTTAGGACCCCCTAACACCAAGGTCTACTGGCATAACACAGGCCAAAGACCATGTTTCATATCCACTTTTAGAGTAGTGACTGGGGTCTTAAAAGCTCATGATCTACACATCTACCATGTAAGGTTTAACTACTGGTCTCTTCCCATCCAGAAAAAAGAAAATTTAAGACACCTGGAAGCAATCAGTCCAATGGACTAAGGCTGTTGTTGCTGTTAAGTGCTGTGGAATCAGTTCTGACTCATTAACGACCCAGGATAGGATTTCCAAGGAGCAGCTGGTGAGTCTGAATTGCCAATCTTGCAGTTCAAACCAATCTTATGGCCGAGTGCTTATCCTACAGTGTCCCACTAGGACTCCAATGGACTAATGGACCATGTCAACACCAGCCTCCAGGACTCAGAGACCAGACGGTGCCAGGTTACCACTACCAACTATTCTGAAAGAGATCACAAGAAAAGTTCCCAGAAAGAATGGAAGGAAAATGTGGAACAAAACTAAGAATCATAATAAATAAAAACTAGGTTTACTGGTTGGCTAGAGACTGTTGAAACCCCAGAGACTGATGGCCCTTAGTTATCCATCAGAAATCAGGATATGAATTCACCCCATGGCTCAATTTTCAGCTGACCAATAATTTTCAGTTAAACAATAACATTCGGGATGTATGGGCTCCTTAGAATAATCAACTATTTGAGATCAAAAGGGCAGCATTTACCCTAGACAAAGTTCAAAGGGGTTAGGAAAGAAGGAGGAATAATGGAAACAATGAAACACTGGGAGGAAGTGGGAGGACTGATGTTACATTGTGGGGATTGCAATCTACGAAACAAAATGTGTCTGAATTGTTGAATTGTTGAATGGAAAACTGATCTTGTTCATTAACAAAAAGTTTTTAAAAAATTACAAACAAACTCTTAGAGTCTTAGAGGCTGGTAGCCAATAAGCAGTCAGGAGGACGTTGAATAGTTAAGATTTTTCTGGGAGCAATAAATGATAGAAGGATCTATTATTAATTACACATGGAGTCAATCTCAATTATGCCAATGACTACACTAATCATTAAAACTGGTTTGTATTTAATAACCTGTTTTCTTTTACAAGTGTGCAGTGTTATTTCTTATGTAGTATACTGGTATGGTACTATAGGATCAGCACGGGACTGTGAACTATAAGGTTGGCAGTTCAAACCCACCAGCGGCTCCTCAGAATCTCCTATACAGGGTGGCTATGAGTCAGAACCTTAACAACAACATACATATAGCTGAAGGTTAGTTAGCAGTATAAGTAAAGTAGTAATGCTGCCAGTATCCTTTTTTAAAAAAGTTATTTTATATTACAATCATTAGTGATTATAATAGTTTAAAGGAGAACGGAGAAACTGCTTAAAATTTTCAATGGCAAAAGGATGACTACTTCTCTGCAACAATCTTAATCTTAGTTACCATTTTCTCAGCAAAGCAGTTATTGAACAAAAAGTTCTACTCTGACAAACATGTATTTATATTTAAGAATATAAGTATGTTCAACTAAAGGAAGTCTTATTTTTCCCTATTACTTGGTCTTATTTCTCATCAAAATGAAATTCAGAGTTTAAGAATAATGCGAATTTTCCCTCCTGTATTCCTGGTGGCACGTGAGCTAATGTGCTGGACTGCAAAGTCGATTTGAATCACAAGGTCGCCAGTTCAAGCTTACTAGCTGCTCTTTGGAAACCCTATGGAGTCGCTATGGGTCAGAACTGACTTGACAGCACTTAACAACAAGAAGAAGAGGATTTAAAATAGAGTGGTTAAAAAGAAGCATCTCTAAAATCCTGTTGTTGTTGTTGCTGTTGTTAAGTACCATCGAGTTGTTTCTAACTCATAGCAACCCTGCATAGGGTTTCTGAGGAGCAGCTGGTGAGTTTGAACTGCCAACCTTGCGGTCTAGTGCATTCTCCTGCAGCGTCACACTAGGACTCCAGGAGGCCTTTAACCATTAGTAAAATCAATAATCTTCTGAAAGAGTTTCTATCATACATTTGCATAAGAGAAATGATTTAGAATTCATTATTTATAACACATAAAATGGAGTCCTGATGTGGCACTGTAGGATAATCATTAATCCACAAGGTTGATGGTTTGAACTTAGCAGCTGCTCGTCAGAAACCCTAAAAAGGCTGCTATCAGTTGGAACTCTGGTAGCGTAGTGGTAATGAATCAGGCTGCTAACCTCAAGGTCAGCAGTTCTAAACTACCAGCAGTTCTGTGGGAGAAAGATGAGGCGTTCTGCTCCCATAAAGATTTACAGCCTTGGAAACGCTGGGCAGGGTCACTATGAGTCAGAACCGACTCCACGGTACTTAATAACAACAATCAGTCAAACTGACTTGATGGCAGTTAACCACAAACGACAGCAGCACATAAAATTGAATACATTGAAGTATTATAAAATAAAGATGATACAAGACAACGATAACAAAAAAGAACATTCTAAATTTTCATTAACTTTAAACATATTTTCAATGCTTTCCAAATGGCTACACTGGCTAACAGTGTATGACAACAATATGTCTGCAATCCAAAAATATTGAAGATTCACACTAAGCACAATTAGCCCCTCAAAAAACACTAAACATGGTGTGGCGCTGTGGGTTAATGCGTTAGACTGCAAAGCCATTTGAACCGCAAGGTTGGCGGTTCAAGCTCACAGCTCCTCCTCGGAAACCCTATATAGGGTGGCTATGGGTCAGAATCAACTCGACAACACTTGACAACAACAACAATATGTATTAGTCCTTACCCTCTCCTACCTGTAATCATTTCATTAATAGATGAAATGAGGGGAGTTAAAAAACTTGACCTAATTAGTATCTTTGGAAGTCCTTGGTGTGGTGCTGTGGGTTAACGTGCTGGACTCAAAGTCAATTTGAACCACAGAGTCGGCGGTTCAAGCTCACCAATCACTTCTTGGAAACCCTATACTGGGTCACTATGTGTTGGAACTGTCTTGACGGCACTTTAAGAACAACAATCATGTTGAGGAGACTCCTGGTGTAGCACTGTAGAGTAAGTACTGGACTTCTAACTGCAAGGTTGGTGGTTCAAATCCACCAGCCACTCCTAGGAACCCTATACATACAGGGTCGATATGAGTTGGAACCAACTCCATGGCAATTAACAACAACCTTGTTGGGGACTACATAATACAATTAATAGAATCTCTAAGAAGTAGGTTAAAGATAAATATACTCTTATAAACTATATCCCAAAAACTTAATTAGTCAACAATTAAGAGTATGCAAGTTTGAAAAAAACTGGTTACCAAGTCACCAGAGAACATGACCTACAGATATTTATTACCACACCAAGGCTGATCAGCCATCAGCTTAAAACAATTACTACAGAGATGTGATCATTTAAAAACTGAACAGTGAAATACAAAAGGAGTGTTCTTTTGTATGGTGCAGTGTTCTTGAGTTAGAAAATTACTGCTCTCCTTTTTCAGCTCACATTCTATAAATTACTAAAAGCTCAAATAGCTAATACTTTTTTTTTTTTTGCAAATACTATTTTTTAATGTTATATTAAGCAAACTTTATCCTTTAGATTAGAAAAGTACTAGCGAAAGCCAGCACAACAGCACAGCAGTAACTTAATTTCTTAACAGAGGACAAAATCAGTTTCAAACACATTTTTAAGCAGAAATAAATCCCCAAAGCAAAAGGATTATAAATGCCTAGAAAGAGTTGTCAGAGAATCTGAACTTAGAATTCATAGGAAATATATCTAAAATGCTGCGAACCTTAAGGTCAGCGGTTCGAAACTACCAGCCGCTCCGCAGGAGAAAGATCAGGCTTTCTACTCCTGTAAAGATTTACACCCTCGGAAACCCTGTACAGGGTCGCTATGGGTCGGAACCGACTCGACAGCACGTAACAACAACAACAACAATATCTAAAATGCGATTGTTCTTTCCTTCTAAGAATGACCACCATTCTGTGGAAAAAACTGTTTTTATTTGATTCAATGTATGGGATGACATGGATAGAATAAATTAATCTTAACTAAAAAGAGGGAAAAGCTTGTTGGAAGCACCTTGAAGAATGAATAGGTCTTAGGCAAATGGAGGGAAGGCACTAGGGTCAGGAGAGATAAGTCAAACAAAAAGCAAGGAGGTGGAAATGTACAGATTTTGTTCCAAGTCACTGGAGTTAGGAGTAAGGAAAAAAGTTCTGAGAAGGTAGAACAGGTACGAAATGGCAAGGGACTCTGAATCTATGACTCAAGCACATATTGGGGCTTGTACTTAACAATGGGGAGCCTTGTAGATTTTTCCAACAAAGGAATAGCAAAATTTGGATCTGTTAGGAAAATAAACTAGCAGCAACATATAGGACAGGAGACAGAGAAACAAATGGACAGATACTAAAAAGTGTTCAGAAATCACTACTGAATAGGAAATCTTCTCTTGTCATCTTACAGTAGCAAGCACATTGCTTTGTACATAAAAGACTTGGCAATAAACTTTTTTGATTTCTTGCTTTGGAAGAAGATAGCAACTTCTAAGAAGCAAAGAATCTACAATAGAGAGAAAACTAGGCTGTAATACATTTATGCTCTACAGTAAAGAACACATTCATATTCATGTAAATAGCTCAGAAGAAGCACACTCTTAATTTATAAATACTTTCATAAAGGTTTTAAAAAAGTATTAAAAATATTTTAAGAATTATAAGGCAATAAAAGCAAGATAATAGTCCAAGAAGGACTGAAATAGTTCTGCATAATCCACAAAAACAGAATCTAGAGGCATTTTGGGAGTCCTGGTGTGGTACTATAGAATAAGCACTGGACTGCTAACCACATGGTCTGCAGTTCAAACCTATTAGTTGCTCCTCAGAAACCCTACACAGGGTCACAAGTCAGAACCAACTCAACAGCCCTTAACAATAAAACAAGCATTTTGGAAGTAAAATTATGTCTACACAAATGAAATCTAACAATATGGAGATTTAAACACACACACACACACACACAGGGAAGCAATACAGCCTGTGCTTTGGTATAGGGGCAGGCCTTAGTCTGAATGCCACAGTGTGACGTTTGGGAATAATGATGCCTACATAAAATATGCACTAAGTGGATTAGAGAAATGATTTATAAAGCAACTAACACAGTGCCTTGCTCTGGTGCTTAACAAATACACTCAACAGAGTATTATAGTCATGTCTCTAATTGCTGTTGTGTGCTGTCAAGTTGGTTCTGACTCATAGTGGCCCTGCACAGGGTTTCTGAGAGTGACTGGTGGGTTTGAAGTGCTGTCTTTGTGGTTAGCAGTCTGGTGCTTAACCTATAGCACCACACCAGGACCCAATGTTCATAATGGCTGCTGTTATTATTACGAAATAGAACATGAGTCTGAATCTACTTCAAAATTCCAGAAAGCCAATCATAAAACTTTATCTTTACCATGAGACCTGACAAACTCCATGGTGTCGGGCTACCATTACTGAAAACTTTTTGATCAAAGATTTCACAGAAGAATCCTGCTCAAAGAGGTGAAATGCAGAACAGAATTTCAAATTCTCTTGACTCTAGACTTTCTCAGCCAGGAAGGGTGGATAAACCCCTGAAACTATTGCCCTGAGATACTCTCTAAACCTTAACCCAAAAACATCCCGGAAGTCTTCTTAAAACCAAATGATGTTGTTAAGTGCTTTCCTGTTGGAACCTGTTGGTTCCAACTCATATAAGGTTTCCCAGGAGTAGCTGGTGAGTTTGAACTGTTGACCTTGCAGTTCAAACCGACACTGTAGTCCAGTGCTTTATCCTACAGCTTCACACCAGATTCACAGTTTAACTTAACTGGTAAAAAAGATCTGCCTTGGTCATTATGCTATTTTAAGGGCTATCTATACAGGATAAAGTGGACAACAGTATCTAAAAAGATTAGATAGGGGGCAGTGAGTTTATGTAACTCAGAAAGGAGGGTGAGAATGGTTGCAGACCTGAAGAATGTAATCAATGTCATTAAATTGTACATGTAGAAACTTGAAATGGGTCTGCTTTGCTGTTTATATATAGCCTCAACAAGAACAATAACAAGATAAATACAATTTGTTGTGGTTATTAATTGCCTTTGAGTCAGTTTTGACTCACTGTGACCCTGTATAGGGTTTCTGAGGCTGTAACTCTTTGAGGGAGCAGAAAGCCTCATCTTTCTCCCACAGAGCGGCTCCAGTGCTTACTGTACGGTGCCAATGCTCTTCCAAATAAAATTTAGAAAAAGAAAAACCACATGTCTTCTTCCAAAAAAAAAGTTAACTTTAGAAACAATACAAATCTTGGAAATATTTTATATGCTTAAGAACAAGGCCATTTAAAAACTACATCCTATTTTGTTATAGTTAGCCCTAGTACTAAGTCTCAAGGAGCTCTGGCAGCGTAGTGGTTATGAATCGGGCTGCGAGCTACAAGGTCAGCAGTTCGAACCTACCAGCAGTTCCGCGAGAGAAAGATGAGGCTTTCTGCTCCCGTAAAGATTTACAGCCTCGGAAACCCTGTGTAGGGTCGCTATGAGTCGGAACCGACTCCACAGCACATAACAACAAGTACTAAGTCTCAGGATTTTATGTGTAACAATGTATGTATGATTTAATAAAAAGGAAATGCAATTAAATTGCTTATCAACGAGGAATTCGGGGGAAATGCCTCTATGTTGTTGTTAAGTGCCTTCTAGTTGATTCTGACTCATAGTGACTCTGTTTAGGGTTTCCGGCCTGTAAATTTTAGGGACAGCAGAAAGTCACATCTTTCTCCCTGGGAGGTGGATTCCCTCTGGTTTATTTCGCAAAGCCACAGTGCTCCCTCTACAATAATATCACCCAACTCTTTACTTTGTAAGCACACTTCATAAATATGTGTGAGACATAACTTGGAAAAAACAAAAAACGAGACTAGGGTGCTAAAAAGAGTAGGTCAAACACTGCGCATGACCCTTTGGATCCGATGCCCCTTACTCACAGACTTCTTACATTACTTACTCACTTCTACTCATTAAAGCAAAGCGGCTTCTAAATAAAACCCAGGCAAAGGTAGTAATTATCAGAGGCAATCACACAGCAGTTATCAGACCAGATATCTTCTATGCACCCTTCTAAAGTGGCAACTTGAACATTCAGCTCGGTTGTTAACTTTACACACACACCAAAAGAACTCCAGTACGTGCCCTCCCGACAGAAAGGAAAGCCAAGAACCTACCTCGACCGAAGGGTTAAATTATGCATGAAGGCAAAGAAAATTTCCATCCTTCCTTACGCGTTTTCTTTAACAGAGTTCAAAGGATACTAATTAAGTCACTTAGCAGTAACACATTTTCCAATTTTTATTATTTATACAAGATAACCTATAGGTTTTCGGGAGTTTTTTTTTTTAATTGTTGTTGTTTTTTAAGATTCTAAACTTACTAGAACTTTGCAACAACTACCGATTTCTATGGTAAATCGACACAACGGTGCAAAGAAAACCACAAATTAAAAATAAGATAAACTGATATTCGACTAAAGGTTGAGATGTTGTTAAGCAAGCAGATGTTATAGAAATGAATGCATTGCTCTTCAGAATTCATTCCACAGGGATTCCGATTTTTCCTCTACTGTTCGTTACACTCCATGTACATGAGACATCAATAAATAGCTAATTTTTTAAAGGCAGATGTTAGGCAACGAAGTTCTTTACTCTCTTTACTCAGCTTTACTCTCTCATTTCAAAAAAACTTGAGAAAGCAACGAAGTGCTCGCCCTGGTGGTACGAGCTGCTTCTCGCCCGAGTCTGGTCCCGAACCCCCAGCCCGCAGAGCCCAGGTCAGGGAAGCCACAGTCCCCGCCGACGACCCGCTTCCCGTCCCGCACCCCGCTAGGCCCGCCGAACAAAGGTGGTCCCCCCAGGGTCCCTGGACACTGAGCCCACCACACACTGACACACTCGCACCCCGTTTGTCACCGCCCTCGTGAGGCGCCCCCAAACGTTCCCCATTCTGCACCCCGCGGCAGAACTCACCTCCAGCCGGCCGGCTGCTATGGGTAGAGGCGAGAAGCTGCAAGAGCAGCCGCCTCGGGCAACCCGCTCTGGCCGCGGCCCCTCCCCCAGGCGGGTCTTGGCGCTGCGGGTGTCCAGCCAGGCAGGGGCTCCACCGAGGCTGGCGTGCCCCCGTACACGCCCCAGCAGGTCACGTGGACCAGAGCTCTGGGGGCTCTCCTCGCCTCTCCAGGGGTCTGTCTCACCGCCGCTTAGTAGTTTAGCCAAGCCGCCCGCTCTCACTGTCTCTCCTTCCCTGCGCCTGCGCCGCAGCTTCAGTCTTTCCCATTCAAACCGACACCGCCCCGCGACTTTCGGACCGACCAATAGCAGGCGACGGGGGCGGGGCTTAGAAGTCTTTCGCTTGCTACCTCCTGCCACCCGGGCTTGGGATTTGTGGGTCAAGCTGAGGGGAGCTTGAGGGACTTTGTTCTTCTCTGCTCTGAGACCGGTCCTCAACCACCACGTTGAAGTACCTTCCCTGTCCTCTTATTTCTTCTTCAGACAATAAATATATGTTCCAGAATGAGTTCTTCAAACAGGGTCGTTCTGTCCGGTCTAGTGGGTTCCCACTCAAAGCTAAGACCCCTTAAACGATGGGGCCACAAAACAAGCTCTTCCTTCCTTTAAGATTCGGTCCCGCCTTGGAGAATGAGCATCCCGACCGGCATACACGGGATGCTTAAGAAAAAGAAGGCTCTGTGTAAGGAACAGAGAAGATCGTGTGAAAGTCTGAACAAGGCAGCCTCAGTTCTTGAGGTTTTGTTACAATTTTGGCGTTTTCAGCTGTTAAAAAGCAAACTATATGGACGGAAGTATCTCTGGTTCTTAGGAAAATTAGGCAGCAAATCTTTCGATTTCAGGCATCTGCAGTCCAAGTACACTGGGGAGAATAAATTGTGTTCTATTACTTCCTTTCCACATCCTGTTAACACACACACACACACACACCTCCGAAAAAATAAAAAGGTTTGTTCGCCTTCCCAAATAACAAGACTGCAGTCTCTGGACCAAAGAATTTGATTAATTTAAATTAGATGACTTCACAGACAGGTTTTTCTCCACTGAAATGAAATTCAAATGTTTCTATACGTCTAAGGATATTTTAAAGAAAACCCTAGTTCCAGTATTTCCCTGGGCCATAGCTGTACATAACCAATGACATTCCTCTGATTGAGAAGCTTCGCATCAAACTAGATCCGTGGTTTGATTTCCACCTCTGCCACTTACTGCCTGGTTGACCTACTACTCTTTGGCTTTAATTTCTTTTACTGTAAAACAGATACTAAATCCTCTTCTAATAAGGGTTGTTGGGATACTTCGGTTAAATAAGGTTTATTATATGGTTAACATAGTGTCTGACACATAGAAACTATTCAAGAAATGGTACTATGATTATTACTAGGAAGGAGCTCTGGTAGCGTAGTAGTTACGAATCGGGCTGCGAACCCACAAGGTCAGCAGTGAGAAACTACTAGCTTTTCTGCGGGAGAAAGATGAGGTTTTCTGCTCCCATAAAGATTTATAGCCTCGGAAACCCTGTACAGGGTCGCTATGAGTCGGAATCGACTCCACGGCACATAGCCACCACCACCACATGATTATTATTAAGAACCAAATCTACGGCACCTAACAACAATTATTATGGAGTCCTGGTGCACAGTATCGTTAAAGCATTTGGATGATAACCAGAAACTGCTGCTGGAACCCACCAGCTGCTGCACAGGTGAAAGATATAGAAGCTGGCTTCTGTAAAGATTTACAACCTTAAAAACCCTATGGAGCAGCTCAGTCTTGTCCTATAGGGTCACTGTGAGTTGGAATTGACTTGACAGCAGTGGGGTTGGTTATTGTTAATATTATCAACAACCACCTTTAATGTCAGGTTCTTATGAACAACTGACTTCACTACCCATGCTATTTCAGAGGTAAGTATTATAGTTCCTTCTGACTCATAAATTCCTTTTGGTGTTGATATGAAAGCTACAAAGGAAATCCATTCACCATGTCATAAATCAATCATTATTTCCCTTCCCCCATGCAAAATTTCCCTTATACACGATTCTCCTGTGTTTCATAGTTGTCTCCATCTTCCTAGTTAATCAAGTGGTGGTTGTTGTTGGTGGTAGTACTGTGCTGTGGAGTTGGTTCCAACTCATAACGACCCTGTATAGGGTTTCCGAGGCTGTAAATCTTTACGGGAGTAGAAAGCCTTATCTTTCTCCCGCGGAGGAGCTGGTAGTTTTGTACTGCTGACCTTGAGGTTAGCAGCCTGATTCGTAAGCGTAGTGGTTACAAATCGGGCTGCGAACCTTAAGGTCAGCGGTTCGAAACTACCAGCCGCTCTGCGGGAGAAAGATGAGGCTTTCTACTCCCGTAAAGATTTACACCCTCGGAAACCCTGTACAGGGTCGCTATGGGTCGGAACCGACTCGACGGCACTTAACAACAACAACAATGCTACCAGAGCTCCTTCAATCAAGTGATAATTCCCTTTTAAAGGCATAAGTCACATTATGGCACTCTTATTTGAGACCCCTTTAATGAGTTCCCATTTGACTTAAAACATAATTAAAATTCCAAAATCCAAAAGCATCCTGGTAGCATAGTGGATTACAGGTTGGACAGCTAACCACAAAGTCAGTAGTTCGAATCTTCCAGTCACTCAGTGGGAGAAAAATGAGAGTTTCTGCTCTCATAAAAATTTGCAGCCTTGGGAACCCTTTACAGGGTTAATATGAGTCAGAACTGACTCAACAGCACACAACCACCACCAGGTTTCTGGCCCCTGCCCATTTCTCCACTGCCCTGCTTCTTTGGTCTCACTTCCCTCCAAGGACACAAGACATTTCTCAGGCCCTTTCAGAGCCTTAGCCCTGGGTGTTCCCTCTGTCTACGTTTGAATCATCAACCCCCTTGTATGGTGCTGTAACATAAACACTAGATTGCTAACTACAAGGCCAGCAGTTCAAACCCACCAGCTGTTCTTGGAAACCCTAAACAGTATAGCTATGACTTGGAGCCTACTCGACTGCACACAACAACAACAGATTTAAATGGCTGGCTTCTTTTCATCACTCAGTTTTCAACATTACGCAATCAGCAAACATTTATTGAGTGCCTGCTATGTTTCAGAAACTGCTCTAAGTGTTGGGAAAACTGCAGGGAACAAGACAAACCACAGCCTCTGTTCTCATAAAATGAAAATAAATAAGAAAAATACTAGGTCGAGATAAGTATTATGCAGACTTCAAATAGATGTGAGAGTGAATGACTGACAACTTGATTGATGGGTCAGATAAGTAAAGTTCTCTGAGGATGTGGCATTCAAACTGATACTTGAATCACAGAAGCCAGCTTTAAAGCAAAGTTTGTTGTTGTTAAATGCCATCAAGTCAGTTCTGATTCATGGAGACCCTGCACAGGATTTCCGAGAAGCAGCTGGTGGGCTTGAACCACTGACTTTGCAGTTCAAGCTGACCTCGTGGGTCAGTGCTTTATTCTACAGTGCCACATTGTTTAGGAAAAAAGTATATTGGGGTTAGTGGGAAGGAGTGGGAAGCTAAAGCCAAGTCTATGTCTTTAGGGTAAGGAGAACTCAAAATGCAAGGAAAACAACCTATTAAAACAGACTCTGGTAGCGTAGTGGTTACGAATTGGGCTGTGAACCTTAAGGTCAGCAGTTTGAAACTACCGTCTTTGCGGAAGAAAGATGAGGCTTTCTGCTCCCGCGAAGATTTACAGTCTTGGAAACCCTGTACGAGGTCGCTATGGGTTGGAACCGACTTGACGGCACTAACAACAACAACAAACTCTTTTATTAGGGGGCACGGATAAGCAGTGGACTGCAAACCACAAACTTGGAGGTTCGAGTCCACCAGCCGCTTCTTGGGAAAAAGATGAAACTTTCTGCTCCTGCAAAAGATTTAAAGCCTCAGAAATCCTATACAGGGTCACTATGAGTTGAAACTGACTCCATGGAACTTAACAACAATGTCAATCTTTCATTTGAAATCTACAATGAATCAATAAATGATACTGAAGATGTATTGGTGTTAAATAAATGCTGGGTACTGTTCTAAGCACTTCATATATTTGGGGATTGTATCTGAACCTTGACTGATGTAAGGATTAAATGAATGAACACATGTAAAATGCCTTGGACAATCCTACAAAAACAAAACAAATCTACTGTCAACAAGTTAATTCCAACTCATAGGAATCCTAGGTAGGGTTTCTAAGACTGTAAATCTTTATGGAAGCAAACTGTCTCATATTTCTCCCACAGAGCAGCTGATGTATTTGAACTGCTGGTTCTGAGGTTAGTAGCCCAAAGCCTATCCCATAACATCACCAGGGCTCCTTTTGGACACTGCCTACCCCAAACCCAAATCTAGTGCCGTTGGAGTAGATGCCTACTCACAGCAACTCTGTATAGGGTTTCTGAGCCTGTAAATTTTTATGGGAACAGAAAGCCTCATCTTTTTCCTGTGGAGTGACTGGTGGGTTTGAACTGCCAACCTTGTAGTAAGCAGTCTGCTATTTATCCTACAGCACCACCAGGGTCCTTTGAACAATGTCTGTTATAGTTGTTAAGTACCATTGAGTTGGTTCTGACTCATTGCAACCCAGTAAAGGGTTCCAAGGTGTGGCTAGTGGTTTTTAACCACAAACCTCCCAGTTAGTAGTCCAGTGCTTATTCCACAATGCCACACCAGGACTATTGTTGTTGTTAAGTGCCTTCGAGTTGATTCCTACCCATAGTGAACCTGTATAGGGTTTCCAAGGAGCAGTTGGTGAGCTTGAACCATCGACCTTGCAGTTCAAACGACTTTGTAGTCTGATGCATTAGCCCACAGTGCCACACCAGGAATCCACACCAGGA
Source organism: Chrysochloris asiatica (assembly GCF_000296735.1). Lineage (NCBI taxonomy): Eukaryota > Metazoa > Chordata > Mammalia > Afrosoricida > Chrysochloridae > Chrysochloris > Chrysochloris asiatica. Next base: position 9,895,613 of record NW_006408603.1, read on the forward strand.
CTAGTACATAATAATTGTGAAATACATTTTTGCTATTACTTTAATTAATATTTAGTTTTCACAACAACTCCATGAAGTAGGTACTAATAGAAAGCCTGTTTTATAGAATCTTTGGTTGCTTACCCCAGAAGCAGAGCCTGAGACAGGGATTATTGAGAGAGAACTCTTCAAATCCACCAGCTGTTCCTCAGGAGTGAAGCTTTCTGCTCCTGTAAAGATTGATAACTTCAGAAACTGTATACAAGGTCACTATGAGTCGGAACCAACTTATAGCACACAACAGCAATAAAGGAGAGCTTGAAGACTAGGGAATAAATCATGCTACATAATTAGCCCCCGCTTTAAACAAGGTGCTGGGTTTTTTGTAAGGAGTCCTGGTGTCTCTGCGGGTTACGTTTGAGCTGCTAATCACAAGGCTGGCAGTTCAAACCCACCAGTCACTCCGCAGGAGAAAGATGAGGCTATCTGCTCCCTTTAAGATTTACAGTCTTGGATACCTTAAGGAGCAGTTCAACTCTGTCCTATCAGGTCTGTGAGTTGGAATCCACTCCACAGCGCTTAGTTTTTGAATTATCAGCATGGGTCATCACCTGCTTGTCAATTTGTCATTCTGTGGTAGCTTTCATGTTACTGGGATGCTGGAAAGTATGACATCAGTATTTCAAATACTAGCATGATCCCAATGGTACACAGGTTTCAGTGGTGCTTCCAGACTGAAACAGACTAGGAAGAAAGACCTAATAATCTACTTCCAAATGTTAGTCCGTGAAAGCCCTATGGATCAACACAGAATATTTGTCTGACCCACCTGCTTTGGCCATGTCATCAGAGAGATCGATTACTAGAGGAGAGTATCATGTTTGGTGAAGTAGAGGGTCAGCTAGGGTGAAGGAGACCTCAGTGTGATGGATTATCACAATAGCTACAACAATGGAACATGCTGGTGATTGTAAAAATGAGGCAAGAGGGGGCAAAGTTTCATTCTGTAGAGGAAAGGACAGCTTCAAACCATAGCAATCAATCTCACAGCAGCTGGTAGATGAGTGTACTGGCAAGTAAGAGGCTTCTGAATAAGGCCCTTAAACAGTATTCACCATAGCTTGTTGCTGTTGGTAGGTGTTGTCAAGTCAGCTTTGACTCAGCAGTCCTATGCACAACAGAATGAAACACTCTCTGGTCCAGCGCCATCCTTACAAGCATCATATTTGATGCCACTGTTTCGGCCACTGTGTCAATCCATCTCCTTGAAGGCCTTCCTCTTTTCGCTGACCCTCTACTTTATCAAGCATGATGTCCTTTTCCAGGTACTGATCCCTCCTGAAAACTTGTCCAAAATATAAGAGATGAAATCTTACCATCCTTGCTTCCAACTAGCATTCTGGCTGTACTTCTTCCATGACAGATTTGTTTGTTCTACTGATAGCCCATGGTACTTTCAATATTCTTTGCCAACTCCATAATTCAAATGCATTGATTCTTACTAGAGTCTTCTTTATTTATTATCCAGTTTTCACATGCGTATGAGGCAATTGAAAATGTCATGGCTTGGGTCAGATGCACCTTAGTCCTCAAAGTGACATTTTTGCTTTTTTATACTTTAAAGAGATCTTTTGCTGCAGATTTGCCTAATGCAATACATCATTTGAGTTCTTAACTGTTGCTCCCATTAGCATTGATTGTGGATCCAAGTAAAATGAAATTCTTGACAAATTCAATCTTTTCTCCATTAGTCATGATGATCCAGTTGGGAGGATTTTTGTTTTCTTTATACTGAGTTGTAATTCATATTGAACTGTATTCTTTGAGCTTCACCAGTAAGTGCCTCAAGTCCTCTTTGCTTTCTTTAAGCAAGGTTGATGCATATCTCAGGTTGTTAATAAGCCTTCCTCCAATCCTGATGCCATGTCATTCTTCATATAGTCAAGCTTCTTGAATTTTATGCTCAGCATACAGATTAAATAAGAATGGTATTCAACCCTGACACACACCTTTCCTGATTTTAAACTATTCAGTATCCCCTTGCTCTGTCCAAACAACTGCCTCTCAGTCTATGTATAGGTTCCACCTGAGCACAATTAAGATTTTTCTGGAATTCCCATTCTTCACAATGTTGTCCATAGTTTGTTATGATCCACACAGTCAAATGCTTTTACATAGTCAATAAAACACAGGTAAACAACTTTCTGGTATTCTCTGTTTTCAGCCAACATCCATCTGTTTTCAGCCAACATCCATCTGATATCAGCAATGATATCCCTCATTCTACATCCTCTTCTGAATCCAGCTTGAATTTCTGGCAGCTCCCTGTCAATGTACTGCTATAACAGTTTTAAAATTATTTTTAGTAAAAATTTACTTGCACATGATATTAATGATATTGTTCAATAATTATCTCATTTTATTGGGTCACCTTTCTTGGTAATGGGAAAAAAATATAGATCTCTTTCAGTGGACTGGCCAGATATCTGTCTTCCAAATTTTTTGGTGTAGACTAGTGAGTACTTCCAGTGCTGCATCAGCTTGTTGAAATATTTCCATTGGTATTCCATCAATTCCTGGAGCCCCCTTTTTCACAAATGCCTTCAGTGTAGCTTGGACTTCTTCCTCCAATACCATTGGTTATTGACCACCACAGCTAATACAAATGGCAGAGTCAGTTTGTATCTGGGAGCATGCCTTCAACCTCTCCAATCCTATCTCTTATGAAGTAAAAAGACAAATATTGTAGAAAAACATACGTGCCTGGCACAGAGTTAAGAGGAACAATGTAATATTTAAGGAGCTCACACAATGAAAAGAACCCATTAAAAAAAAAATAGGCAAAGAAAAAATACCATTACTTTACAATAGAATTCCAAGTGACTACAATGAACTGCCTCAAAGGCACTTAACAACAACACAATGAACCCACACAGAAACTTTAGCTTCACCAATATTCAAACAAATGCAAATTAAAATGATGTATTCATTTTCTTCCTTCCTTTCTTTCTTTTGCCTATCTTACTGGCAGAAAAGAATGATAGCATCCACTGTTAGTGAGGATGTAATGAAATGAGTCCTTTCATAATCTGCTTTTGGGGTTACAGCTTGATATAATCATTTTGAAGGGAGGTTTTGTAATAATTATAAAAAGTCTTAGTACCTCTTGGCCACACAATTCCATTTTTAGGACTTTACCCTTCATAAATGATCAGGCAGGCAAGTGTGCCAAAATGAATGTTTCAGATTGCTCGTCATACAATCAGTGTCAATTCTGAGCCATTAGAAACATCTTACATATACATGTTATTGCTGTTAAGTGTTATCCAGCTGGTTTTGACTCATAGCAACCATGTATCAGGTTTCCAAGGAGCAACTGCTGGGTTTGAACTTTGTGGTTCACAGTCCAGGGCTTATCCTATAGCACCACAGTGACTAGGGCTCCATGTTGTTGTTGCTGTTGTTAAGTGCCGTCCAGTCAGTTCCGACCCATAGCGACCCTGTATAGGGTTTTCGAGGAGCAGCTGGTGAACTTGAACCACCAACCTTGCAGTTCAAACAGCTTTGCAGTCTGACACATTAACCCACAGCGCCACACCAGGACTCCTCCACAGAATTGGTGAAAACAGTTTTCCTTCTCTATACATGTATGTTCATACAATAGGACATTATGCAGCCATTTTAAATGATGGCTTCAATACATATTGGTTGACTTAGAAAGGTGCTTACAATGTATTAGATAGAGTTCTTTTAAGCAGTGGGTTAAAAAACATTATAAATATTAACATTTTCAAATAAATCTTATAATCAACAAGTTTTGCCTCTTTAATTAAAAAAATAGAAAGCACAGTCATATTATAGATAATAGATACATAAGCAAAAGATAGAAACATTTCACAAATAAGGGAATGCAAATACCCAATAAACATGAAAAATGTCCAACCTCACCTACTATTAAAGTAATTCACATTAAAACAACTTTTAAATACTTTTTTTAATTGACAGAGATTGAAAAAAAAAAGTTACTATTCAATGTTGCAGGGAGTATGTCAGACTGCACTACCATGTTGCTGGCGAAAATATATATTTGGACAAATGTTTGAACTCCATTTGGTACATTCATTAGGTGCATTGCAATACTTACATTCTGTCTAAATCTTTTCCCATAAGAATCTATTCCCAAGTAAATAATTCCAAAAACGAGCAGGCAATGATATCGGCTCTTACATTGTTTTAAATTATAGTGTACCTATATGGTAGATATAACTATTTAAAAAGTATATTTATCCCAGAGTTTTTAATGACATACAGAATTGTTATTGATGTTAAGTGAAAAAGTATGAGGCACAATTGTCTACGTATTATGACCTCAACTATGCAAAACACGTTTAATAAACATTAAAAGGAATTATACTGAGCTATTTTGATTCTTTACACTGTTTCTACTTTTCATATTTTCTACAATAAGAAAAACACAATGCAATAAAACAAATTTTAAACTAGGAAAAGATCACAGTGGATTTGTGGATTCCGTGTTATGCACACCTCTTCTGTCATTTCCTTCTGATGGCTTCCTATTAAACATATTGTTAATGTTAGCTGCTGTCCAGTAAATTGCCCCACCCCAACGCTGTGAGCAGCATTGGATCACTGTGATCCACAGAGTTTTTATCAACAGAGAACTGCCAGAGGTTCAAGCCAGATTCAGGAAAGGATACAGAACAAGGAAAATGATTGCTGATATCAGATGGATCTTGGCTGAAAGCAGAGAATACCAGGAAGATATTTACCTGTGCTTTATTGACTATGCAAAGGCTTTCAATTGTGTGGATCATGACAAGCTATGGAAAACACTGTGGAGAATGAGTGTCTCGGAAAATTTAGTTGTGCTCATGAGAAACCTGTACATACACTAAGAGGCAGTTGTTCGAACAGAACAAGGGAACATTGTATGGTTTAGAATTAGGAAAGGTGTGCACCAGGGTTGTATTCTTTCACCATACTTATTCAATCTGTATGCTGAGTACATAATCCAAGAAGCTGGATTGTATGAAGAAGAATTTGGCATCAGGATTGGAGGAAGACTTATTAACAACCTGTGATAAGCAGATGATACAATTTTACTTTCTGAAAGCAACGAGGACTTAAAATATTTACTGATGAAGATCAAAGACTATAGCCTTCAGTATGGGTTGCACCTCAATGTAAAGAACAACAAAATCCTCACCACTGGACCAACACACAACATCCATATAAATGAAGAAAAGATTGAAGTTGTCAAAGACTTTGTTTTGCTCAGATCAATCATCAACACTCATGGAAGCAGCAGTCAAGAAATCAAACGACGTATTGCATTAAGCAAACATGCTGCACAAGACCTCTTTAAAGTGTTTAAGAGCAAAAATGTCAGTCTGAGGACTAAGGTTCTCCTGACCCAAGCCATGTTATTTTCAGTAACCTCATATGTATGTGAAAGTTGGACAGTGAATAAGGAAGATTGTAGAAGAATTGATGCATTTGAGCTATGGTGTTGGCGGAGAGTATTAAAAGTACCATGGATTACCAAAAGAACAAACTAATCTGTGTTGGAAAAAGTCCAACCAGAATGCATTTTGGAAACCAGAATGGCCAGACTTCACCTTTCATACTTTGGACATGTTGTCAGGAGGGACCAATCCCTGGAGAAGGACATCATGTTTGGTAAAGTGGAAGCTTGGAGAAAAAGAGGAAGACCCCCAACTAGATGGATTGGCACAGTGGCAGCAGCAATGGTCTTGAGCTAGCAACACTTGTGAAATTGGTGCAGGACTGGGGCAGTGTTTTGTTCTGTCATGCATAGGGTCACTATGAATTGGTACTGACTCGACAGCACCTAACAATAACAATGATTTCTTTTTAGGTAGATTGCCAGGCATTTCTTCACAGACTGTCATAGTCTTGAAGAGCCACTGAAACCTGTTCAGCAGCACAGCAAAACCAAAAACCTCCTCTGATAGGTGAGTGGTGACGTTGGCCAGGAATTGAGCCTGGGGCTCCTCCATTGTTGTTGTTAGGTGCCATAAAGTCAGTTCTGACTCACAGCAACCCTATGGCAATAGAATGAAACTGCTGGGTCCTATGTTGCAGTCTGTTGTTACATCCATTTTGTCAATTCATCTTACTGAGATCTTCTTTTTTGACCAACCCTCTACTTTACCAAGCATGATGTCCTTCCCCAGGGACTGGTCCCTCCTGATAACATGTTCAAGTGCATGAGATGACATCAGTCACCATCCCTACTTCTAAAGAGCAATCTGACTGTATTTCCTCTGGGACAAAAATTTTTCATTTAGCAGTACATGTCTATTCAGTACTCTTCAACAATACCACAATTCAAATGCATCCATTCTTCTCTGGTCTTCCTTATTCGTTGTCCAGCTTTCACATGCTTATGAGAACACTGAAAATATCCCGACTTGGGTCAGGAACATTTTAGTCTTCAAAATGACATCTTTGTGGTTTAATACTTTTAAGAGGTCTTTTACAGCAGATTTGCCCAATGCAATATGTCCTTTGGTTTCTTGACTTCTGTGTCCATGAGTATTGATTGTGGATGAAAGTAAAATGAAATTCTTGACAACTTCTATCTTTCTCCATTTTTCATGATGTTGCTTATTGACCCTGTTGTCTTCCTTGTAAAACAAACAAACAAGCAAAAAACCAAAATCCCAGCCAATGAGTTAATTTTGACTCATAGTGACCCTATCTATATAGTTTGTGAGATTATGTTGTTTTTCGGTTCCATTTTCTCCACAACAGAAGTCGAGAATTATACCCCTGAATGACCAATGTCCTTCTACATAAAAAGTACTTCGATAGAAAACATGATTAATGTTTGGGAGTAGGGACATCTTAGAGAAAATAGGAATTGGGCAGATGTGGAGGAAATCTTGGGATGATTGATGGGTTTCTGGGATTAGGGACTAGCAGTTTCAAAACCAGGGCCAAACCAAAATCAAACTTGTTGCCTTTGGATTGATTTCAATTCATAACGACTCTATAGGACAGAGTAGAAATGCTCCAAAGAGTTACAGAGACTATAAATCTTTTAGGAAGTTGTATGCCACATCTACATGTCCCCCTTTGGAGCGGCTGATGGGTTCAAACTGCTGACCTTCTGTTAGCAGCCCAGTGCTTTAACCATGGCACCACCAGGAATCCTTTAAAACCAAAGCAAGAGTTGGTAAAGGAAGGTGAGTATGCTAAAATCCTTAGTGCTGTGGAACAAAGCAGACAGGTAGCTTTGACAAATTCTTCAGAGACAGAGAGGTTCAGGATTTTAACTAGGATACAAAGGGTAACCCTTAGGGCTTTCTAAGGTTAGGGTGGGCAATATCCTTGCTTAACAGCAGAAATAGAGGTTCTATGAAAACAACTTAAGTGCTCTCAATTCACAGGGTGTCATGCAAGGAAGAAGTTACAAGTAAATTGTGCAATGAAAATGTATCTACACCCTACTTTTCAACACGACAGGTAGTAGGGTAGGATTGCTTAGAAAAAAAAACAAGACTCTCTTAGGACTACCCTTGCAATCTTCCATGCATCTACCTTCTAAGAGTCTGTTTACCTTTACAATAGTATGCTTCCTCAGATTTTCTCCTCTGATGCTATTTTCCATTTTATGACACTATTAGCAATCTTAATTATGGGCTTTCAAGTGTGCCCAGAGGTTCCCTTTGATGGACATGCAATGCTAATCTAAACTGTGGTTATGTGGAACTCTTTCTACCTTAGTAGCTAGACTCCACCTCAAATATATGTCACTGACCCTTCCCAGAAGGCCCTTTGTCATCAGTGGGACCTCAGTGGGACCGTGATCACAGAGACCTAAAGGACTAAGTAGCTATTTAGGTGTCTCATTCCCCCCACCCCAAATAAGATCAAATCCACTGCCATCAAGTCGACTCTGAGTCATAGAGACCCTAACTAGGACTTCTGCGACTGTAGCTCAAATTCTTCCCTAGAAATCAGGTATAAACCATCCTACAGATACGTGCTAGAATGTTGGAGGGTTTGTGCAGAAAAGGGCCAATCTATTAGGAATATCTGGACAATACTGCCATGGCAATCGATCTATTAAGAATATTGGAACAATTCTACCACCACTCACCTGTCAGTTTGTCGTACTGCATTGGCTGAAATGTTACTAGGGTGCTGGAATCTATGCCACAGGTATTTTAAATAGCACCAGGATCACTCATGGTGGACAGATACAGCTGAGCTTCCAGACTAGACAGACTAGAAAGAAGGACAGGCAGACTGCTTCCAAATGATTAGCCAACGAAAACTTTATGAATAACAGTGGGACACTGTCAGATCCAGAATATTGAATATTCAGTCTTGTTTTTGTTGTTTTTTAGTCTTTTTTGTTTCCCCCGCTTGTGTTGTTTTGCTGTTATATGCTCCCCCTTCTGCCTTTGGAGGACTCTTTGTCTCCCTATATTACACAAGAAGAGTCAGCAACTGCTGCCATACAGCCATCCTACAATCAGACTCTATAAAACACCAAAACCCAGGCAAGAATCAATACCAACTGCTATATAACAGGAAAACAGAAAACACCTGTGAAAGTTACTCTGAGTTAAACAATAAGAAGAGTGAAAAGAGAAGCCCAGAATATTGAATATTGAAAATTGAAACATTATGAATAGCACCAGAATATTGTCAGATATAGTGTTGCAAGTTGAGCCCCTCAGGTTGGAAGGCACTGAAAAGACAACTGGGGAAGAGTTGCCTCCTCAAAGTAGAGTTCACCATAATGGTGCAAATGGAGTAAAGCTTTTGGGACCTTCACTTACTGATGGAAAACAACTTACAAAGAGGAGAAACAGCAGCAAACATCCATTAATAATCATAACATGGAATATACGAAGTATAAATCTAGTAAAATTGGCAATTGTCAAAAATGAAATGGAATGCATAAAGATTGATATTCTAGCATTAGTGAGCTGAACAGAACTGGTATATGTCATTCTGAATCTGACAATCATGTGATTTAGTATGCCAGGAATAACAAATTGAAGAGGAATGATATCACATTCATCAACGAAAATAACATTTCAAGATCTATCTTGAAGTATAATGCTCTCTGTGATAGGATAATATCCACATGCCTATAAGGAAGACCAATTAATACCACTATTATTCAAATTTACTCACAACCACTAAAGCCAGTGATGATGAAATTGAAGAATTCCAGCAATTTCTTCAATCTGAAATTGATCAAACATGCAATCAATATGTATTGATCATTACTAGCAATTGGAATACAAAGATTGGAAAAAAAGAGGAAGGATCAGTAGTTGGAAAATATGTCCTTGGTGATGGAAATGATGCTGGAGATCACATAGAATTTTGCAAGACCAATGACTTCTTAATTGAAAATACCTTTTTAAACATCATAAAAGATGTCTATACACATGGACCTCACCAGATGGAATAAACAGAAATAAAATTAACTACCTCTGTGGGAAGAGATGGTGGAAATATTCCATATCATCAGCCAAAACAAAGCCAGGTGCAGACTGTGGAATAGACTTGCTAATATGCGAGTTCATGTTGAAGCTGAAAAAAAAAACAACACAGGTTCACGAGAGCCAAAATATGGCATTGAACATATTCCACTTGAATTTAAAGATAATTTAAGAACAGATTTGACGCATTAGACATTAACGACCGAAGACCAGAGAGCTGTGGGATGACATCAAGAGCATCACACATGAAGAAAGCCAAAGGTCATTAAGAAGACAAGAAAGCTACAAGAATAAGCAAGTAGTTTGCCAGGAAGCCATCAAGGCAAGCAATCAAGTTACTTGAGGGCAAACCCCCCTCTAAGACTAAAACTCAAAGGGAACACATGAGCAGGCATGTAAGCTTCTGGTGACCACATTGGTCTACGGGTGAGTGGAAGAAGGGGAAAGGCAGCAATGAAGACATGGGCTGAGTTCAACCACAGTCCATTGACTCCCATTGACCTGGAGATGAGAGAGAGAAGAGGAAGGGCTGGTTGGATCAAAGTGTGGTGAGACCTGGGGACACTTGAGCCCATTGACAACTACATAGCCACATAGTGAAGCATCCAGCTGATATGAAGTGAGAGGAGGCGCACAAGAACACCCAAACTTGCAGATTGTACACATTTGATCTAGCTTCCATGGCTTGATAATCAGAACCCACTAGTTGTTGTTGTTGTTAAGTGCCGTGGAGTCGGTTCCGACCCATAGCAACCCTGTACAGGGTTTGAAAGATTAAAAAAAAAAAAAAGAACAAAACAATTTTTGATAAGTGAAATGAGGGTAAATTGCTGTAATTTGATGAACTTGACCTATACTCATGGAGGTAGTGACTCTAAATACAAACAGAGAGGGAAGGAGTCTCCACATCAAGTATCAATGCTATCCCTTCTGTACATAGGGTAGATAGGGACAGGCAACTTAGACATTGGCTACCTAAAATTAGGGGGCAGTAAAGGCACGAAGTGACTGGCTTACAAGGTTTCAAGAGGGAGTTTAGTTTAAGAGTATGGAGGGAAAGAAAGAGTCCTCACTGAATAGATTTCATCTTGTCTAGATGGCTCTGGTGAAAAGAGATGGGGATAAGATTCTTATGCTATAGTAATGAGTAATTGTTATCATGACTAATTGCAACTCTCACAATTGTAAAGGTAGAAGTTCTGTAACAAAAACAGGGGAGTAGTTAATCTTACAGTCCAGAAACAGAGGACCCTAGGACCATGAAGGGAGAAGAGCACAATCGGAATGCAGGACCTTATCCAGAGAAGCAACCAGAGATGGGGACATGGAGAGAGGGAGGAGCTGAGGACTCTAGATTCATGGGAAGAGAGGGACTAAGAGCTGGTGGCCAGGACACAGACTTGTAGAATGTGCCCTTTGGTGGTGCAAATTATTACATATGCCTGAGTTGTTTTTTGTATGTTTGTTTGTTTTTTAAGAAGCTAAAGTGGATAGAGAGAAATACTGTTAACTGATGGTACATGGAGGGGATTATAATCATTGTAATGAAACAAGGTGTATGATTTGTTGAATGTAAAACTGATGATCTGCCCTGTAAACTTTCACTCAATCCACAATAAAAACCTTAAATAAATTTAAAAAAGAAGAAGAAGAAGAAGAAGACCCTCAAGGATATGGACTGGCACAGCAGCTGCCACAATGGGCTCAAACATAGCAGCAATTATGGTGATGGTACAGGACTGGGCAGTGTTTCATTCTGTTGTACACAAGCTTGCTATAAGTTGAAACCAACTCCACAACCTAACAATAACAACAACTCCCTGTAAACCCATTTGGAAGGTTCAGAGATTTCTCTTTTGGATCAAATATGGCATAAAGATTTTTTTAAATCCAGCTTTCTCAATTAAAAATTCTATCCGTGCATGTCCTTCCATTTGGGAAAAGGAGGGAGTAAAGAAGGTAAAAAGGTCTGACATTTGTTGAACACACATCATGTATTAGATACAGAGAAAGACCCTTTACATACTTGTTTAATCCTCACAAACACTTCTTGTCCCCATCTTGTGGATGAGGAAACAGAGGTTCAGATCACTTAGATAATACCACCAACGTCTTTAATTAATAAAAAGCAGAACAAAGAATCAAACTCTGATTTTGACGGTGGGAAAAAGACTCCCCTCTCCTCAAATAGTCAATGGGCTCTTCCTTACTTCCTTTCTTTGGCCCTACCCTTTCCTTTATCCTCTTCCTCTCTCCCCTCCTTCCTTCCCTCAATGGTTGTAATTGTGATAAATGCTACTTGTACAGAGTGCTATGAGTGAGGAGCCTGACCTAGTATAGGAAGAGGAAAGTTCTGGAGGAAGTGGCATGATGAAGGATGAGTAAGAACTAACTAGGTATTTACAAGGCCAGGCAGGGTGGAGCAGAAGCTTTAGGCAGCGTGAACAGCAGCAATAGAGCATTCCTAAGTGGGAAGGAGACAGTATGTTTAAGAAACGTAAGAACTGAAGTGAAGAGAATGAGTGAAATTTGGGGATGTGTGAAATTGGACTGCTGATGCAAACAAAGAAAGTAAGGACTTGTCGCCTAGGGAAAGGATTCTGGCCCTCATCTTTGGGCTGCATCTCACACTCACCTGAATCACTAAAAGATGATATTTTTTTATCTTTGCAGAGAAAACACTATTGACATTTTTACGACCATCTGTTAATTTGTTGTACTGTGGTGGTTTGTGTGGTGCTGTAATGCTGGTAGCTCTGTATGCTGGTAGCTCTGTAATGCTGGTAGTCATGATGGACAGGCTTCCGTGATGTTTGCAGGCTAAGATATATTAGGAAGAAATGTCTGGCAATCTAGTTGTAAAAATTAACCAATAAAAATCTTATGGATCTCACAACAGAACATTGTATGACTGTCTTGCCTGGGACTCATCAATGGGAGGGATCTCTGGAGGAGGACGTCCTGGTTGGGGAAGCAGAGGGCCAGAAAAGGTGTGAGGGATCCTTGGGGAGGTGGATTTGCTTAGTGGCCTCTAGATGGACTCGAACATACTGGTGATAGTGAGAATGTCACAGGAGTGGGCAATGCTTCATTCTGTTAGACATACTGTTGTCATGAGTTGGAATCGACTTGATAACAACTCATTAAATAACATTGGCATTTGGGACAGAATAATTCTTTGTATAGGAGTGTTCTGTACCTTGGCCTCAAGTTACTAAATATCAGCACCAGTCCAGGCCCTGTGACAACTAAAACCATCCCCACATATTTCTGAAAACTCCTTAGGAGTGGTTGTTGTTGTTAAATATCATTGAGTTGGTTCTGACTCATAGTGATCTTGTATATGATTTCTGAGGCTTTAAATCTTTGTGGAAACAGAAAACCTTATCTTTCTCCCTTGGAATGGCTGGTGGGGTCAACCACAGATCTTTTGGTTTGCAGCCAGTGCTTACCTATTGAGAATTCTTGTTTTATTTCTTTTTTTTCTTAAATGTTTTATTGTGAATTATGTGATAGTTTACATGGGAGAACATTAGTTTTACATTCATTCTATTGTATATTGTCTCATTGCCATGGTTACAATCCCCTCCATGCATCATCAACCGACCAAAGGGTATACCCTGCAATCCTTCTCCCATACCTCCCAGGTCTTCAGCACACAGTTGCTCTCCATCTCTGGATCTAAAGTCTCCAGCCACTCCATCTCTCCACATCATCATCTCTGGCTCCATTTCAGGCATCACTGCTTCTCTGGGTAGGGTCCCGCTCTCTGCTCTTCTCCCTTGATGGTCCTAGGGACCTTCCACTCCTAGACTGAAAAGTTAATCACTCCCCTCCTTGCTATAAAACATCTACCTTTACATTTCCAACCCTCACAATCAGTCCTGATAACAATTATTCACTATTGCATCACAAGAGCCCCATCTGCATTTCATTGCATCAGCCCCACCTAGACAGACTGAATACTACTCACTGGAGATTCTACCTTCCTCCAGGCCCTCTGGATCTAGGTTCCCTCTTGAAAGCTTGTAAGCCAGTCACTTCTTGCCTTTGTATCCCCCCACCCCCCATTTTGGGTATGAGAATTCTTGTTTTAGTTTGTCACTTTGTAACCATACTTTCCCTCCTCATCTATCAACATCCAAAAAACCCTGGTGGGGCAACAATTAAGTGCTCAGCTGCTAACTGAAAGTTGGAGGTTTGAACCCACCCAGTAATTTAATGAGAGAAAGGCCTGGTGATTAGTTCCTGTGAAGATTACAGCCAAGAAAACCCTATGGGGCAATTCTGTTCTGTCCCTTGAGATCTCCAGGAGTCAGAATTGACTGGGGAACATCCAACAACAATAAGCGACCTCCACACTCCTTTTTTGATAGCTATTCTTCACTATAGACACTCTCATAACCTCTGTGGTCTATCTCCACGACACACTAGGAATGTTTCCGAGTCTGTGAAACAAATGTTTGTTAGTTCCTCCTGTCTGCTAGAGTTGGGAGTAGAGATGCAATAGGACATTGTTCTGTGCTCAAGCTGCTCACAGGCCAGCATCAAGGCAGATATACTGCAGTTCATCACAATCCACTGCAGACAGCACAACAGGGGAGGCTTGTGTGGGGAAAAGCACCAGCAGCGGTGGCAGAAGATGACATGATGACTTCTTTTGGGCAAGCAGGCCATGGAGGAGGGGCATTCCAGGCAGAGAGGATGGCAGCATATTCAAAGACATGAAGACATAAAACACCAGGTGAGTGTGGGAAGCTATAAATAACTTGGTATGGTTGAAGCATAAATTTCAAGGCAGACGTGGCTGGAGAGGTAGAAAACAGCAGTTCACAAAGGGCCTCGTATGCCATGCTAAAGTACATAGTGAGTATTCAAAATAAGCCCCAAAGGTCTTGTGCTTACACATCTTCAGTCATCCTGAAATGATAACATCTGAATGAGGTATTTGAGAATTTTCTAAAGAGCTCTATAGGTAACGGTACATCAGTGTGATTCAAGTTTCTCCCTGGCTCCATATTTTCATCTATGAAGTCCTTGGAAGATATGAAAGTTTCTTTTCAGGTATCACTATTTCTAAACAAATTTTATTGAACTAAAATTGGTATACAAAAAACAACATATATTTAAAAGGGAACAGTTTGTTTATTTACATATACACTTTTGAAATTACCACCATGATCAACATACCCATCATCTTGAAATACGTCCTCATGCCCCTTGGTAATCCCTAAGTCTTGTCCCAACCCTTCTCCTCATTCCAGGCAACCACTGATATTGATCTGCTTTCTGTTACAATAGGTTAGTTTTCATTTTCTAGAATTTTATATAAATGGAATCATATAATATATATACTCCTTTTTTTTATAAATTTTTGTCTAACTGACTTTTCACCTGGAGTACTGGTGTGGCACTGTAGAATAAGCACTGAACTTCAAGGTCGGTTTGAACCAAAAGGTTGGCTGTTCAAACTCACCAGCCACTTCTTGGAAACCCTATAAAGGGTTACTATGAGTTGGAACCGACTCAACGGCACTTAACAACAACAATAACAACAACAATCTTTCACCTAGCATAATTATTTTGAGTTTCATCCATGTTGTCTCATGTGTTGATGGTTATCATTTAAATTTGTTCTGAACTTTCCACTTTCGAAGAATGTGTCTCAACAAATTATACTTGTCTTTTACGATACATAATTCTGGTGAGTCTGGTTGTTTCTTTTTCTATCATGATACATGATCTAATAGAAGGGAAAGTGAGTTGGCTTTGGAATCAAACCAACCTATCCTAACTCTGTCCCTATGAGTCCATTTCTTCATCTTAAAGATGGAAGGAAAGTTTTAACCTTGTGGGGCTGTGGAGAGAATTGATAAGATAATATATATACACAATGCACCTAGCACATGTTGTTGTTGAGCAGAAATTTCCAAATTGGTTCTGACTCATAGCAACCCTGTACAGGGCTTCCAAGGAGCTGCTAGTGAGTTTGAACCACTGATCTTGTAGTTCAAACTGACCTTGCAGTCCAGTGCTTATCCTACAGTGCCACAACAGGATTCTAGCAGTCCTTTAATTTTCCTGGCTTCCCACCAAGTAACTAAGTCTTCACCAATAGTGACCTGCTATGTAATTTTGGCTAAATTGTTTCCTCTCCTCAGTCTCTTCCACATAGTTAAATGGAGACACTTATTAAATCCCTAAGAGTGTTTAATTAGAGTTTGAAATGTGCCTGGATACTCTTGTTTAAGAAGCATCATCTAGATGAAAGGTGCTGTTATCTTTTGTTCAGGTCAGTATTTCCTGTCCTCAATTGTTCCATTTCTGTTATGATTACGCTGCTTGAGAGGGCAAAGAAATACTTCCTCACCTGGGTGTTGTGAGTCTTAATTAATTAATGTTTATACAGCCTGTGTAAGCATATCATAAATGGCTAAAAAGATTAATATTGTTTACCTTTTGTGGGGTCATCACTTCCGGTATTTTAATGTAGTAGCTAATAAAACACATTGTCATCAGGTTGATTCTGACTCATAGTAACCCTGTAAGACACAGTAGAATTGCCCCATCAAATTTCCAAGGCTTTTTCAATCTTTACAGAAGCTGACAGCCCTGTCCTTTTTCCATGGAGCTGCTGGTGGGTTCAAACTGCCAGTCTTTTGGTTAGCAGCCACAGTGACTCCTTAGATGGGGGTGGAAGTGGTGGTTGTATGCCATGGAGTTGGTTTGACTCATAGTGACCCTATATAGGGGTTTCTGAGGCCGTAAATCTTAATGGGAGATGAAAACCTCATCTTTCTCTTATGGAGAGGTTGGTAGATTAGAACTACTGACATCCAGCATTGTAGCCCAGTTTCTGATCCACTATGCTACCAGGATTCCTTCATATGGGGGTGTGGTGGTGGTGGTTGTTATGTGCTGTGCAGTCGCAGTTCCAATTCATAGAGTTTCCAAAGCTGTAAATCTTTACCAGAGCAGAAAGCCTCATCTTTCTCCCATGGAACAACTGGTAGTTTCTAACTGCTGGTTAGCAAGGGGACTATAATTGATCACTATTTAAAGAGTTTTGTGCTTTTTACATGAAAGAGAAAGCTTAAGGAAATGTTGATAGCCATTATTTTCTACAACAGCACAACTTATAACAGATTTGCATTTCAAACTTTATCTTATATATAACTATGTATTTCCTAAAAAAGCTAAACTTTAGAACTACTCAAAAGGATGTTTTATGGAATAGTTATAATTATTTTTTAAAGCTAATATTTATCAAACACCGTCAAATCAAACACTGTCAAGCACTGTTCTGAATTCTTTATATGTATTAAAACAAAAATTGTTGTTCTTGTCAAGTTGGTTCCAACCCATAATGACCCTGTGTAGGGCTTCTGAGATTTGAGCCAAAAGGTCGACAGTTCAAACCCACCAGCCCCTCCTAAGAAATCCTATACAGGTCGCTATGAGCTAGAATTGACTCAATGGCACTTAACAACTATACAATTAGCTGGTATAGTGCTGAAGGATAATGCACTGGGCTGCAAGGTTGATTTGATCCTCAGGGCGGTCTAAACCCACGAACTACTCCTCAGAATTCTTATACAGGGTCGCTGTGAATTGGAACTGACTGGACAGCACTTAACAACAACAACTATTTGTATGAGGAACCCTGGTAGCAAAGTGGATTCCGAGCTGGACTGATAACCACAAGGTTCAGCATTCAAATCTACCAGATACTCCTTAGGAGAAAGATGAGGTTTTCTGCTCTCTTAAAGATCTACAGCCTTGGAAACCATGTACAGGGTCAATATGAGTCAGAACTGATTCAGTGGTGTACCAACACAACTATCTGTATGTGGAGTCCTGGTGTGGCACTGTAGGATAATTACTGGACTATTAACCAAAAAATCACCAGTTCAAATCTACCAGATGCTCCTTGGAAACACTATACAGGGTTGCTATGAATCAGAACTGACTTTACAGCATACTATGTGCACAAATATCTCTATGTTACTGAATACAAAGGTAAGTAAAAAAATATTACTTCTATGACCCTTAGCCACTCTTCAGGTCTGCAACTAAACTCACCCTCATTGCTCGATTTTCAGCCAAATCATAGACAGGTGGTTTATGTTAGAATAATTGGTGGTGGTGGTGGCTTTGTGCCACTGAGTTGGTTCTGACTCATAGCGACTCTGTATAAGGTTGCCAAGGCTGTAAATCTTTATGGGAGGTTAGCAGCCCAGCTCATAATCTACCACATTACCAGGACTCCTTTAGACAGGTCTATAGGAGTCCTGGTGTGGCGCTGTGGATTAATACACTAGACTGCTAAATTGGTTTGAATCGCAAGGTCGGTGTTGCAAGCTCACTAGCCACTCCTTGGGAACCCTATACAGAGTTGCTGTGTGTCAGAACTGACTCAAAGGCACTTAACAACAACTATAACATTAGGAAAATAACACTATGGAGGTATGCATGTTAGAATAATCAATCATTTGAGATCAAAAGGGCAACATTTACTCAAGGATAAAGTTCAAAAGGGTTAGGAAAACAAGGAATGGAAACAGGTAACTGGGAGGAAGTGGGATTATTGTTGTTGTTAGGTGCCATCGAGTTGGTACCGACTCAGTGACCCTATGCACAACAGAACGAAACACTACCCAATAAGTGATGTGATATTGTGGAGATTGCAATCAATGAGATGAAACAAAATGTGTCTGAACTGTTGAATGGAAAACTGATTTGCTCTGCAAACATTCACTCAATTAAATAAAAAGCAAAAACAGAAAATACCTATTGCTAGCCAGGCTCAAGATGTGTAAGTTTATTCCAAACAAAATGTGTTTAAACATGTCTCTGTGATCAATGGATAGCTGTAGACAAGTTCTCTTCATATTATACCTGTTGTAGCCTGTTTAAAAAAAAAAAAAAAATTACACCTGTTTTTTTTAAAAAAAAAAATCCAGTCAAAACAATGATTTCCAAGGAGATCTGTTGAGCTAGTTCAATTCAAGGCAGAAAGGTCAGCTCAGAAGGTTATGACAAATGTTTTTCGGACTCCCAAGGGGTAATCTTTATAGATTTTCTTGAAGACGTAGAATGATCACAGGGGCCTATTACAAAGGAGTTTTAATAAAAATGAAAACTGCAATAATGAGAAAAAAGCCAGGAAATTTTTTGCTGAGGGTTTGTTTGTTTGTCCTCCCATCATAACAATTCACAGGTTCATTCTTAGAGTATTGCAAAGGGCTGTCCTATATAAATTTCATTGGGAAACCTGACCCCAATCCATCCTACAGCCAAGAATTTACCCCATCAGATTTCTTTTAGTTACCAAAACGCAAATAACATTTAAAATAAAAATGATTTGAGTTCCTCAAGGTTGCCAAAACTATTGCTTTGATGTGTTATAAACAAAGAGCACAGAATTCTTCAAGAAAGGGTTACAGAAATGGAAACAGTGTCTTTAGAAATATGTAGACCTTGATAGAGGATCTGTCAAGAAACAATGGTTTCACATTTTGATATTTTTGTTAAATAAAGATCTCTATGATTTTATAATATTACTTTTGATAAAACAGGGTTTTAAATCAGAAAAAGTGTACATCAGAATTGTATCCTTTTACCACACTTATTCAATCTTTATGGTGAAGAAATAATCTGAGAAACTGAACCATATAAAGAAAACGGCATCAGGATTCGAGGAAGACACATTTATTAACAATCTGTGATATGCAGATGACACAACTTTTCTTATTGAAACAAAGAGGACTTGAGGGACATGCTGATGAAGATCAAAGAGCATAGCCTTTGGTTTTGGATTACAACTCAATTTACAGATTAACAAAAATCCTCACAACTAGACCTAAAAATAACATCATGAGAAAGAAAAAAATTGACATTGTCAAGGATTTAATTTTATTTGGATCACAATCAGTACTCAAGGAAGCAGTAGTTCAAGAAGTCAAAGGACATATGACATTGGGCAAATCTGCTGCAAAAGACCTCTGTAAAGTGTTAAGGAGCAAAGATGTCACTTTGAAAACTAAAGGTGCTCCGAACCCAAGCCATGGTATTTTTAATCACCTCATATGTATGTGAAAGCTGGACAATGAGTAAGGAAGACTGGAGAAGAATTGATGGATTTGAACGGTGATGTTAGCAAGCAATATTGAATATACCATGGACTTCCAGAAGAACAAAAAAGTCTGCCTTGGAAGAAGTACACCCAGAATGCTCCTTGGAAGCAAGGATGGAGAGACTCTGTCTCACATGCCTTGGACATGTTATCAGAAGGTACCAGTCCTTGGGGAAGGACATCATGCTTGGTTAAGTAGAGGGTCAGTAAAAAATGGAAAGACCCTCAAGGAAATGGATTGCCATAGTGACTGTAACAATGGTGAGGATGGCGCAGTGTTTCATTACATTGTGCATAGATAGAGTCGTTATGAGTCAGAACCGGGCATCTAACAATAGTTTCTTGACTTACTCTCGTATATAACTGGTTTGTCAGGATTGTTCAAATTGGGGTGACCATGAAGGAGGGTTTATAGCACATAAGGACATAGTAATGGCTACCATTTATTAGACATATTCTACATGTCAGTACTGGGCTGAGTACTGCAAATGCATATCTTACTTGATCCCTACAGAAGCCCTTTGTGGTAGAGTTACCATCATCATTTTATTAAGTATGACTAAGACTCAGAAAAGGTAGGTGATGTGTCCAAAATTTGAGGCTGGGAAATGGCAGAACCAGAATTCAAATCCTTGTCCTATTATCTTCAGAACATGAGAACATATGCACCATCCGACATGCTTTCCATGAAAGTGTTCTCCCTTGCTCCTCCCCAGAACACTCATTCATCAATAGAAGTATTGGCCTGGATGATCTCTAAAGAATTTTTTCAGCTCTTATTTTAACAACAACAATTTAATGAAACTTCAGCTTTCATTTCAATGTTTTTCTCTACACTATATGGCAAAAGGATGTCTGGTAACATAGTAGGTTACAAGTTGGGCTGCTAACTGCAAGGTCAGCAATTCAATTTTACCTGCTGCTCCATGAGGATAGATGAGACTTTCTCCTCCGTAAGATTTATAGCCTTGGAAATCCTATACAGGGTTGTTGCTATGAGTTTGCACGGACTCCACAGCAGACAACCATACCATCATTACGTACTATTCTGAATTTGGTTTGAATTTCTGGCAGTTCTCTCCATGTATTGTTGTAATCATTTTTGCAAATTTCAGCAAAATTCTATTCGCATGTGATATTGATATAGTCTGATGATTTCTGCATTCTTTGGGGTCATCTCTCTTTGGAATGGGCACAAATATGGATCTCTTCTAATTGGTTGACCAAGTAGTTGTCTTCCAAATTTCTTGGCATAGATGAGGGAGAGTCTCCAGCCTGTATCAGTTTGTTGAAAGACATTGATTTGTATTCTGTCAATTCCTGAAGTCTTGTTTTTCGCCAATACCTTCAGTGCAGTTTGGACTTCTCCCTTCAATACCATCATTCTTGAGTATATGCTACCGCTTGAAATGGTTGAACACCAGCCATTTCTTTTTAGTACAATAACTGTATATTCCTTCCATTTTCTTTTGATGCTTTCCGCATCATTCAATATTTTGTTCATAGAAACCTTCACTATTGCAACTTGAGGCTTTACTTTTTTCTTCAGTTCTTTCAGTTTGAAAAATGCTGATGGTGGTCTTTCCTTTTGGCTTTTAAACTCCAGGTCTTTGCACATTCTATTACAATACTCGACTGTCTTCTCAAGCTGCCCTTTGAAATTTTTTGTTCAGCACTTTTACCTCCCCATTTCTTCCATCTGTTTTAGCTTCTTTACACTCAAGAGCAAGTTTCAGAGTCTCTTCTGGCATCCATTTCGGTCTTTTCTTACTTTTCTGTCTTTTTAATGACCTTCTGCTTTCTTCATGTATGATCCTCTTAATGTTATCCCACAATGTTTCTAGTCTCCAGTCATCAGTATCTAATGCATCAAATCTGTTCTAGAGGTGATCTTTAAATTCAGATGGGATATATTCAAAGTCATATTTTGGTTCTTGTAAACTTGTTTTAATTTTCTTCATCATGAGCCCTGGCCTTGTTTTGCCTGATGGTCCTGACCTTTTCCACCATCTTTTCCAACAGATATAGTCAATTTGATTCTTTTGTATTCTAGCTGGTGAGGTCCATGTGTATAGTCACCTTTTATGTTGTTTAAAAAGGTATTTGCAATGAATAAGTCATTGGTCTTGCAAAATTCATGTGATACCCTGCATCATTTCTATCTCCAAGGCCATATTTTCCAATTACTGATCCTTCTTTGTTTTCAACTTTCACATTACATTCACCACTAATTATTAATGCATCTCGATTGCATGTTTGATCTATTTCAGACTGAAGAAGTTGGTTGTTGCTGTTATTAAGCACAGCTGAGTTGATTCCAACCCATAGGGACCCTGTATAGGGTTTCCAAAGAGCTACTGGTGAGCTTGAACCACCAACCTTGCGGTTCAAACCAACTTTGCAGTCCAGCACATTAACCCACAGTGCCACACCAGGAATTCTTCAATTTCATCATCATGGACTTTAGTGGTTGGTTAGTACGTTTGAATAATAGTGTTATTAACTGGTCTTCCTTGTAAGCATATGGATATTATCCTATCACAAAAAGCATTGCATTTCAAGATCTATCTTGAAATGTTCTTTTTAACAATGAATGCTATGCCATTCCTTTTCCGTTTGTCATTCCTGTCATAGTAAACCATATGATTGATTCCAAAGGGCCAATACAAGTTCAGTTTAGCTCATTAATATTGAGGATATCAATATTGATACATTCCATTTCATTTTTGATAACTTCCAATTTTCCTAGATTCATACTTCATATAGTCCATGTTCTGATTATTAATGGATATTCAAAAGTCTTTCTTCTCATTTTGAATTGTGCCCCATCAGTAAATGAAGTATTTGTCCATTTATAGCACCACACTTTTTCTGCCTATATGACACAAATGTACATGAGATGATGAATTTTTGGCCACAGCTCATCTCTCAGATGAAACAGGTACATTGCCGTCCTAACTGGAGTCATATATTGGCATCATGCAGAAGATGCATTCCATGTGACATCAGTGAATCTATTCTTCCTTGTACTATGTCTCTCTTCCCTAGATCCAGAAACCCAAAAGGGACCATTTCCTGTGTGAGGTGTAGACAACTGTGGCATATGACTCGAATATACTGGATAAATGTTAGTTGACTGTGAAAAGGTTGATATTATAGAACAGCATTCTGCTGTTTTTTTGTTTTTCCTTCCCTGGATTCTGTCCCACAACATTGTGTGAGTAGTATACATAGTGATCCAGAGAAGGAGATTTGGTGTCAGAAAGAGCTAATTCACCTTCTGAGTGGTGATTTTAGGTCTCATTGCTTAGCCCTCTCTTCATTTATAAAATGGAGAAGAAAATGAGGGCTATACATCTCTTTGTTACTTTCAGCAGATAATAAGATATTGATACTGCTTTTATGGGCTAAAGAAGGAATACAGAAAGCAGTTTCAATACTTGAGAACAAGTATCATAGAATATTGAATGTTGTTAAGTGCCATCGAGTCAGTTCAATTAATGTCAAGATATCATTAAAGATTATTTTCCTTCTCTTGAGCAAGGAAATCCAGGCTTTGCAGTAGGGAGGAGTCATAACATAAATATTACAAATAGTGATTAAATAAGAATGAGACTCAGGGAGGGATAATAATGTAAATATTACAAATAGTGACTAAGTAATTAAGAATGAGTCTGAGGTCAGAGTTGTATTCATATTTTTCCTTTTTTTAGGCATAAGTTCTGAGAAAGCTTTTCACTCAAATAAGTAGGTAAGAATGAAAGTAGTTTTGTTTTGTTGTTATGTGCTGTGGAGTCGGTTCCGACTCATAGTGACCCTGTACAGGGTTTCCGAGGCTGTAAATCTTTATGGGAGCAGAAAACCTCATCTTTCTCTCGTGGAACAGCTGGTAGTTTCGAACTGCTGACCCTGAGGTTAGCAGCCCAATTCATAACCACTGTGCTACCAGAGCTCCATGTATTAATACCACTCAAATTTTGAACTCTTTCTTAGTTATATATCAAAAAGCACAGGGATCTATCATAAAAATTTTTTTTTCAAATAATCTGCTGAAAATTCAATTAGATTCTGCTTCCAGTTGGTTGAAACATAAATTAAAAATGACCTGGCTTAAAAAGGATTTGTTATCATTGCCATTCATTCACTCCTTAGGCACAACCAGTATTTCCAGCTATCCTGTTGTTTAATGTCCCTGAGATTGAAAAAAAAAAAATTTTTTTTTTAATACTTGGGATCTATATACCGTGTGAAATTCAGAATGGGTAAGTTGTTCTTAAGCGCTGTCAAGTTGGTTCCGACTCATAGTGACACTGTATAGGGTTTCCAAGGAGTGGGTAGGTTTGAACTATCAGCCTTGTGATTAGCTGTCCAGTGCTTATCCTACAGCATCACACAAGGTCTCCAGAATGGGTGACAGATGTGTCTTTTCTTTTGGTTGGGTGGAAACAAGGGAGGATATATGTCTGTAAAATGCTGTTCATACACACCACGCCCAAACCCAGCAGCTTAATTAACACCAATGCCTATGGGTCGGCTGTGATGTAGCTGATCACAGCTGGGCCTACTCAGTTGGCTCTACTTAAGGCTGCACCCTGGGCTTGACTCTGGGCTTCAAGTCAGGTGTAGGTTTATTCCACATGCTTCACTCATCATAGGTTTTCATCTGAACAGAGCTGGAAGTAGTGTGTTACAGAGAGGCCGGGTGCGTTCGGTTCTGTTACCAGGCTGCCTGTAAGATAGTCTTGTCAGTGTCTCAGTCTGGTTGCCTGGACAATGGCCCTGGAGATGTTCTGTATCTGTAATATTTGAGTTGAAAACATTTAAAATGAAAAGCCTGTTTGAAAATTGAGGCTTGCCTTTAGAAGCTGATGTCATTCTCTTTATTCTCTGTGTACAGGTGTCCTTACTACCATGATTAGTTAACAGCTGAAAATTTAGTGCCTGTGCACAGCACCTGGTTCATTGTTGTGGTTGTTGTTAAGTGCAATCAAGTCTGTTCTGACTCATAGCGACCCTGTATAGGGTTTCAGATGAGTAGCTGGTGAATTTGAACTGCCAACTTTGTAGCTAGCAGTCCAATGCTGATCCTACAGTGCCACACCCAGGACTCCACTGTTGTTGTTAAGTGCGGTCGAATTGGTTCTGACTCATATTGACCCTGTATTGGTTTCCAGGACTCCACGTTGTTATTGTTGTTATGTGCTGTGGAGTTGGTTCCGACTCATATTGACCCTGTACAGGATTTCTGAGGCTGTAAATCTTTACAGGAGCAGAAAGCCTCCTCTTTCTCCTGTGGAACAGCTGGTAGTTTCGAACTGCTGACCCTGCGGTTCACAGCCCGATTTGTAACCACTATTCTACCAGAGCTCCTTCCAGAACTCCATGTTGTTGTTGTTAAGTGCCATGGAATCAGTTCCAACTCATAGCGACCTTGTACAGGGTTTCCGAGGCTATAAATCTTTACGGGAGCAGAAAGCCTCATCTTTCTCCCTCAGAACAGCTGGTCGTTTCGAACTGCTAACCTTGCAGTTCACAGCCCAATTCATAACCACTACGCTACCAGAGCTCCAGAACTCCATAGAGGGTATTTAATATCAAATATATAAATACTAGGTACATTTTAGTTTAATGAATAATCAGATAGTCTATAATATGACATAAAAGCTATACTTCTTAAGAAAAAAATTTAATTGATGTGGTTTTATTGAATATAAATGTCCCTGAGATATTATATATTATATTATAAATCAGTAATTTTTAATTCTATGCTTTCAACAAACTGGCAGCATAATCTAATTGAATTATCAGTAGATTATTTGAATTTTTTTTTATATACTCAGTATAATGGCATCACTAGGTAGATGCAGTAGGTGCCAACCATACCAGGTGACACGGTCAGATGGGAAGGTACCAAAATGACTGTCTAAAAGTTTTGTGCAGTGTTTCTGCAGAAACTTATAATTTTTTTATGAATATATCCCTGTGGTGGTGATGGTGGTGGTTATGTGCCGTGGAGTTGGTTCCGACTTACAGTAACCCTGTAAAGGATTTCCGAGGCTGTAAATCTTGATTTTAACCACAGAAACATTTTTCATCAACCCAACATATATACATTTATCAGTATACCTACAAGATAAAATTCTATGCTAATTTACTTTTGTTGTTATTAAGTGTCATCAAGTCAGTACCGATTCACAGAGACCCTGTGTAGAGTTTCTGAGGAACAGATGGTGGGTTTGAACTACCGACCCTGTGGTTCTTAGTCTAGTACTGATCCTACAGTGCCACATAGGAAATCTCCATTTACTTTTAGAATCTTCTAATGTGTTTCAGTCAAAGCTGTCATCATTACCCAATTACAATGATACCTTGACTCACATGGTTTAGTCTGCATGCACTATAAGCACATTTCTTTGGCTGCTGGTGTTTCTATTGTCTCTGATTTTGTCAAATTTTCTGGTGTTTTAGCTATGATATTGTATTAAGTAGTATTTGAGAACCTATATTAATAACTTTTTTGGAACGAAGTAAAATTTAAAGGAAACTGACAAAAAATAAAAAGTCTCAGTTACTAATAATGTTGTAACTAAAAACTGTCATCAAATGTACAAAGATGTTACAAAACAATTTTGTTGTAGTTATTGTTACATACTATTGAGTCAGCTTTGACTCATAGTCAACCCAGGTATAACAGACCAAAACACTATCCTGTCCTGTGCCAACCTCAAAATTGTTATGTTTGAGTCCATTGTTACTTGCCATTGTGTCAATCCATCTTGTTGGGCGTCTTCGTCTTTTCATTGGACCTCCAATTTACCTTTATAAATGGTTATGTTTTAATTAAATGGTTATGTTTAATAAAAGCATGATGTTTTTCTCCAGGAATTGATCCCTCCTGACAACATGTCCAAAGAACGAGAGACGAAACCATGCCATTCTTGCTTTTAAGGAGCACTCTGACTGTACTTCTCCCAAGACAGATTTACTTGTTCTTCTGGCAGTCCATGGTGCTTTCAGTTGTCTTTGCCAACACCATAATTCAAGTGCATTGATTCTTCTATTGCCTTCCTTATTTGTTGTCCAATTTTCACATGCATGGCTGTTATTGTTCACATGCATATGAGGCGATTAGAAATACTATGGCTCGGATCTCACACACCTTAATCCTCAAAGTGATTATCTTTGCACTGGACTGAGAACACAAGTTCAAACCCACCAGCTGCTCCTCAGAAATCATATATGGGGTCACTATGAGTCCAAATAGACTCTATGGCACTTAACAACAACAATAACATTGTTTGAGATTTAACTAATGCAATATGTCATTTTGTTTCTTGACTGCTGCTTTCATGAGTGTTGACTGTGGGTCCAAGCAAAATGAAGGCTTTAACAACTTCAATCTTTCTCCACTCATCATGACGTTATTTACTGGTCCAGTTGTGAGGATTTCTGTTTTCTTTACATTGAGGTGCTATCAGTACTGAAGGCTATGATCTTTGATCTTCATCAGTAAATATTTCAAGTGTTCTTTGCTTCCAGCAAGCAAGTTTGTGTCATCTGCATATCACAGGTTGTTAATAAGTCTTCCTCCAATCCTGATGCCACATTCTTCATATAATCCAGTTTCTCAGATTATATGCTCATCATACAGATTGCATAAGCATGGTAAAAGAATATAACCCTGGCACACACTTTTTCTGATTTTAAACCATTCAATATCCCTTGTTCTGTTCTAATGACTGCCTTTTGGTCCATGTACAGGTTCTTCATCAGCACAATTGAATGTTCTGCAATACTCATTCTTCCCAATGTTATACATAGTTTGTTATGATCCACACCATCAAATGCTTTGTGTAGTTAACAAAGCATAAACAAGCATCTTTCTGGTATTGTTTGCTTTCAGTCAAGATCCATCTGACATAAACAATGATATTTTATTTCATGTCCTCTCCTAAATCAACCTTGAATTTTTGACAGCTTGTTGTCAATGTACTGCTGCAACTATTTTTGGATTATGTTCAGCAAAATTTGCTTGCATGTGATATTAATGATATTATTTCATTATAGATAGAAAACAAATTGAAATGTTTCAACAAACTGATGCAGCACTAGAGGCACTCATCTGTCTATTCAAGATATTTGGAAGACAGTTACCTGTCCAACCAGTAGGAAAAGATCCATATTTGTACCTATTCCAAAGAAAGGTGACCCAACAGAATGCAAAGATCACAGAACAATATTATTAATATCACATGCAAGTAAAATTATGCTGAACATAATCCAAAAACAGATGCAGCAGTACATCGACAAAGAATTGCCAGAAATTCAAGCTGGATTCAGAAGAGGATGTGAAACAAGGGATATCACTGTTGATGTCAGATGAATCTTGGATGAAAGTAGATACTACCAGAAAGAGATTTACTTGTGCTTTATTGATTGTGTAAAGGGATTTGACTGTGTGGATCA
>NW_006408603.1:9945286-9996143 GCF_000296735.1 Chrysochloris asiatica
CCAACTAGTAACCACTGTACTACCAGAGCTCCTTGTGTAAATAAGAATAATGGATAAAAAGACAGTGTTGACCTTCCAAAGAACAAGGAAAAGGCAAGCACAGGTTGCTGATAAAACATCATGAAGTTTCTCCAAGTATTCTTTTGCTCACAGTTTCAAAAGATTTTTTTTTTTTTCTGACTTTTAAAGTAGCTTCAAAATAAGAAGTTGTAACAGCTGGTCATCAGATTCATGCACACTGATGGAAAGAATACATCTCTAAGACTAACTATAAATAAAACATCCATCTGCTCCCCAGGGAATATTGGATTGATTTGTTGCTCCATCACAGTGTCTCCCTTCTGCCACTCAACAATGAAAGGATGAAGCCAACTGTCACACTGAATGGTATATGGTTACAGTCATAGACACTGCATTTGTGGGCACCCCACATTTCCAAGATAAAGTTAGCTGATAGGATTACCAGAGTGTAATCAAATGCCGTCAATACATAGGGGATATGTATCACATTGCCTTTGAAAATATGTTCATCTAAAAACATCATACACTGAAGACAAATCCATGAAAACCTGACCCTTGGGTGTGGCCTAGGACACATTGTTCTGAACCATCATCTCCTATTTTCTTTCATTGGTAAATAGAAATCCTGAGCAAGGAAGAGAGGGAAAGAATGTGACAATCGAAAGTCAAACAAACAAACAAAAAAATCTTTTTTTAAAGTGCTCTTAAAGGCCAATGTTTAGATCACCGAGAAATGTGCTATGTGGTCTTCAAAGCTGATTTCTTGTACTTAAAGGAACCCAGAAGAAGTAGACTTGCCATGAATTCAAAGTTCAGTTTCCATTGTATTCTTCACTTGCAGCCAATTTCCAACTACTGGAAAAAGATGACTTAGAATTAAAGGAATGCTCATCTGTGCTATAAGGACCTGCGAACAGTTTGACTTGTGATGTCCACAGACACCAAGATGTGAGTTTCTTTTGTTTTCTTTGTGATGACTGTAGTATTATCTTGATTAAAAACATTGAGTAGTTTATTGCTTTGTATTGCATAAAATATTGACAGGGAATTACTTAAAGCTCCTAAATGTTATGTGTTCACATTCTAGATGAGGCATAAAGTAGTAAGAAGAATTTGGATTGTTGAATCATTGCCTACAACAGTTAATTCTTACTGTCAATGTGAAGTCTGGAAGGCTGATGTTAGAAGAGTGAATTTAGGACCTGAAAATGTTATCTGACTATGCTAACAGCTACTCCAGTGGAGAAAGGCAGGGAAGGGTGGGCAGAAACACTGCCTGTTTTCTCCTCTACTTTCTGCATCATGCCATCTGCCTCCCTGGAGTATCTAAAGGCTTGCAGAGGATATTAGGGGAAAGTTTGAGAGATTGTTACAAACACATGACCCCTCAGCTTTCTTTGGATGATGAAAACAGTCTTCTACTACACAACACTGTGTCATCACTATGAGGGATGACAAGGTAGAAGAAACATTACTACCAGGCTGAAACAATAATTTGCTGACCGCTTTTGGCTCTAATTAAAAAGTTTTGGTTTTTCCCATCTATAGACATTCTTAACTGAGTCCAATACAGGTAGCTGGAAGAAACTGGAACATCCTCCCAGGGGAGAACCCAGCTCAGTCTTAGATTCCAAAGACACCTCCAGATGCCAGTCAGAATCCAACAGAACCTTCCTTCCTATTGAGCCCAATTTGCTTTAATGAAATAGCCTTTCAGTAAATACATCTGGGGCCATGACTGCTCATACAACTATGCTGGCCATTATGTGCTCAGTAATAGCTCACAAATCACTTTGAGCACCCAGTCATCCCAGTCATGAGCATTTTATCTTGACCAAGGCAAGTTGGTGAGCTTCAGCCAGCACTTCAGTGCCCAAATCAAACTTCACAAAGAAATAAACCACACAGGAAATAGCTGTTAGCATGGTGGTCACCTTGTGGCTGATTCTTGTTTAGCAAGATGTGTTTTTACAGGCTTGTGACACTGCTGTCTTAGTCTCCTTGGTCATGCTCAAAGTGATTTGTGAGCTATTACTGAGCACATAATGGCCAGCGTAGTTGTATGAGCAGTCATGGCCCCAGATGTATTTACTGAAAGGCTATTTCATTAAAGCAAATTGGGCTCAATAGGAAGGAAGGTTCTGTTGGATTCTGACTGGCATCTGGAGGTGTCTTTGGAATCTAAGACTGAGCTGGGTTCTCCCTTGGGAGGATGTTCCAGTTTCTTCCAGCTACCTGTAAGGGCTCCATTATAGGGCTAAGAATGTGGCTTGACCTTTTTCAAAATCCTCTTGCTATTTTGCAAAATTGTAATAATAGTAATAATGATAGTAATGATGATTATAAATATCAGAAGCTGATTTTCTGGGTATGAGAGAGATTCTCAGGCTTCTGACTTATTTTGGTGATCTCTTTTTTCCCTTTCTTAAGGGTTTAAATGGACTAATACTTGAGAAACTGGATACCAAAGAATCTTTTTCCTTAGCAAGAATGGTTGGAGCTTAGCAACGAGCACCTCAAGGCTCAAAGAAAGCATGAGGATGAGTTTGGGACAGTAGCTTGGGTCATTAATTGTTCGGCAAAACTAGAACTTGAATTTTTTCTCTTTTTTTCTGTAGACATTAAAAGACACTTTTTTTTCCCCTCAGAAAATAGGCCAAGTTTTATTTTTAATTATTTAGTGATATTTTTCCTAATCAAACTATACATTTATGCTGTTGTTGCTAAGAGCTGTTGAGTCAGTTCCGACCCTCTATATGATTTCCAAGGACATAGCGGCCCTGTATAGGATTTCCAAGGAGCAGCTGGTGAGTTTGAACTGCCTACTTAGCAGTTCAAAGCGACTTTGCAGTCCAGCACATTAACCCACAGCACCACACCAGGACGCCATACATTGGTTTATAGGTTTGTTGTTGTTAAATGCCATCGAGTTGGTACCAACTCATAGCAACCCTGTATAGGGTTTCCGAGGAGCGACTGGTGAGCTTGAACTGCCAACCTTGTACTTCAAGCTGACTTTGCAGTCCAGTGCATTAATCCAAAGCGCCATGAGCAGGACTCCTTATTTATAGAAAGTTTAAAAAAAAAAAAAAGTTTTAAAGCTATTTTAGAGACCGTGCCTCTTATGTGCCTTTAAATATTATGACAGATAAAAGGTGCCTAGCCTTCCATACCTGGACAATCTTTAGTATTCCAATTTTGAATTTGTTTTGTTTGTTCATTTTAAACTACCATATGTTGGGTGCTCACACTGAGTCAGGCACAATGCCAAGTGCTTACACGCATTATCTCATGGAATCATCTAGCAAACCTGAGAACTAGGTATTATTATCCTTATTTTTCAGAAGAGGAAACTGAGACTCAGAAAAGGTAAACGACTTGCTGGAGAACATATAACTAATAATAGATTGGGGAGCCAGCAAGAATTGCAATGTTGTTGTTGTTGTTAAGTGCTGTAGAGTTGGTTCCAACCTATAGTAACCCTGTATAGGGTTTCCAAGGAGGGGCTGGTGAGCTTGAACCACCAACCTTGCAGTTCAAACTGACTTTACAGTCCAGCGCATTAACCCACAGTGCCATACCAGAACACGGTTCCTGCCTCTCAATTTTTGCTTTCTCAGTGTGACTTTGACTTCTATGGAAGCATTATCCCTTTTCCTGTAGGGTATAGGTCACAATACCCTATAGTTCGGTTGATGAAGATGTATTCTATTTTAAGTAAATATTGTTGCTGTTAAGTGCCAGTCAGTTCCAGCTCATTGAGAATCAATACACAGCAGATTGAAACACTGCCTAGTCCTTCACCATCCTTACAATGTTGCTATCATGGAGCCCATTGCTGTTGCCAATGGACAAATCCATTTCATTGGGGGCCTTCCTCCCTTTTCTCTGAGCCTCCACTTTACCAAGCTTAATGTTCTCCAGGGACCAGTCTATCCAGATAAAATGTCTGAAGTAGGAGAGATAAAGTCTCTCCATCCTGGTTTCTAAGGAGCATCCTGACTGTATTTCTTCCAACACAGATTTGTTTGTTCTTTTGGCAGTCCATGGTGCTTTCAATATTCTCCAACACCATAACTCAAATGCATCAATTCTTCTGTGGTCTTCCTTTATTCCTTGTCCAACTGAGGCTGTTGAAAATACCATGAATTGGACCCTTAAATTGATATCTTTTGCTCTTGAACAAAATAATGAGCTCTGGTAGTGTAGTGGTTACAAATTGGGCTGCTAATCTCACGGTCAGCAGTTCAAAATTATCAGCTGTTCCACAGGAGTAAAATGAGCCTTTCTGCTCCCATAAAGATTTATAGCCTTGGAAACCCTGTACAGGGTCACTATGAGTCGGAACAGACTCCACGGCACACAACAACAACAACAATTGCCTGATGTAATATGTCATTTGATTTTCTTGATTTCTGCTTCCATGAGTGTTGATTGTCAATCCAAGAAAAATGAAGTGTGTGACAACTTCAATCTATTTTCCACTTATCATGGTGTTATTTACTGGTCCGGTTGTGAGGATTTTTGTTTTCTTACATTGAGGTGCAATCCACATTGAAGGCTATAGTCTTTGATCTTCATTAGCAAGTACTTCAAGTACTCTTTTCTTCCAGCAAGCAAGACTGTATCCTCTGCATATCAGAGGTTATTAATGAGTCTTCCTCCAATTCTGATGCCATGTACTTCTTCACATAATCCAGCTTCTCGGATTATTTGCCCAGTATACAGACTGAATAAGTATGAAAGTATGCAACCCTGGTGCACACCATTCCTGATTTAAAACTATTCAGTATTCCCTTGCTCTGTTTGGATGAGTGCCTCTTAGTCTGTGTACGTGTTCTTCATGAGCACAATTAATTATTCTGGAATTCCCATTCTTCAAAATGTTATCCATAGTTTGTCATGATCCACACAGTTGAAAACCTTTGAATAGTCAATATAAGTAAACATCTTACTGGTATTCTCAGCTTTCAGTCAAGATCCATCTGAGATCAGCAGTGATATATCCCCCATTCCATGTCCCCTTCTAACTCTGGCTTGAATTTCTGGCAATTCCCTGTCTGTGTGTACTATTGCAACCTTTTTTGAATGATCTTCAGCAAGATTTTATTTGCATGTGCTATTCATGATATTGATTGATGGTGTCTGCATTCCTTTGGGTCACCTCTCTTTGGAACAGGCACAACTATGTATCTCTTCCAATCAATTGGCCAGGTAGCTGTCTTCCAAATTTCTTGGCATAGATGAATTTGGCCTCAAGGGCTACATCAACTTGTTAAATTTGTAGTCAGTCAATTCCTGGAGTCATGTTTTCTGCCAATGCCTTCAGTGTACCTTGGACTTCTTTCTTCAGCACTGGTTCTTGATCATTTGCTACCTCTTGAAATGGTTGAATACGAACTGCTTCTTATTCTGTGTATGCTTTCCATCTTCTTTCGATGCTTTCTACATTATCCAATATTTTGCCCATAGAATCCTTCAATATTGCAACCTGAAGCTTGTATTTTTTTTCTTTAGTTCTTTCAGTTTGAGAAATGCTTATCTTATTGGTTTTCTAACCCCAGGTCTTTGCACATTTCATTATATTTGACTTTGTCTTCTCAAGCTGCCCTTTGGAACTTTCTGTTCAGCTTCTTTACTTCCTCATTTCTTCCATTTGCTTTAGCTTCTCTATCCCGGAAAACAAGTTTCAAAGTCTCTTCTGACATCCATTTTGTTTTTTTATTTCCTTTTTCACAACCTTTTGCTTTCTTCCTGCATGATGTTCTTTATGTCATCTCACAGCTCTTCGGGTCTTCAATCACTAGTGTCTAATGCATCATATCTGTTTTTTGAGATGCTCTCTAAATTTAAGTGATATATGTAGAAGGTTTCATTCTTGTAGACTTATTTTCATTTTCTTCAACATCAGCCTAAACTTGCATATGACCAATTGTAGGTCTGTTCCACAATCTGTCCTTGTTTTGCCTGGTAATATTGACCTTTTTCACCACCTCTTCCCACAGATGCAGTGAATTTGATTCCTGTGTATTCTATTTGGTGAGGTCCATGTACATAATCTCCTTTTATGTTGTTTTAAAAAAGATTTGCAATTAATAAATCATTGGTCTTACAAAATTATATCATGTGACCTCCAGCAGCATTTCAATCACCAAGGCCATATTTTCCAGCTACTGATGCTTCCTGTTTGTTTCCAACCTTCACATTCCAATCACCAGTAATTATCAATACATCTTGATTACATGTTTGATCAATTTCAGTCTGAAGACGTTGTTAGAATTCTTCAATTTCATCATCACTGGCTTTAGTGGTTGTTGAGTAAATTTGAATCATAGTGGTATTAACTGGTCTTCCTTGTTGTTGTTAAGTGCTATTGAGTCGGTTCTGACCCATAATGATCCTGTATAGGGTTTCTGAGGATTCCTCTTGAATTTTTTGTTCCTGGTATAATAAACTATATGGTTGTCAGATTCAAAATGGTCTATATCAGTCCGTTTCATCTCATTAATGCCTAGGATACCAATCTTTTTGTATTCCATTTCACTTTCGACAACTTTCAATTTTCCTAGATTTATATTTCATATATTTTATGTTTTCATTATTAATTTGCAGCTGTTTCTCCTCATTTTGAGTTGTACCCCACCAACACAAATAAAAGTGCCCAAAGCTTATTCCATTTTTGTCATCATGGTCAACTCTACTTTGTGGAGGCAGCTCTTCCTTAGTCATATTTTGAGTGCCTTCCAACCTGAGGGGCTCATCTTCCAGCACTGTATCTGACAATACATTGGTGCTATTCATAATATTTTCATCTTCTAGCACTACACTATATCTGACAATGTTCTACTGCTATTCATAAGATTTTCAGTAGCTAAACATTCAGAAGTATGTTTCTCTTTCTTCCTCGTCTGGAAGTTCTGCTAAAACCTGTCCACCATGGGTGACCCTACTGGTATTAAAATACCCTTGGCATAGCTTCCAGCATCACAGCAACACCCAAGTCCCCACAGACAAACTGACATATGAATGGCGGTGGTGGTGGTAGCGTGTAGTGGAGTTGGTTTCAACTCATAGCAACCTTGTATTGGGTTTCCGAGACTGTAAATCTTTACAGGAGCAGAAAGCCTCATCTTTCTTCTGTGGAATGGCTGGTAGTTTCATTCTGCTGACCTTTAGGTTTGCAACCCGGCTTGTAACAGTTATGCTACCAGAGCTCCTTGACATAGGAGTGGTGGATAGTAAATATCAGATACCATAAATGACTTACAGAAATCCTGCAGTCATCTCTGTCTCTGTCCCATTGAAGCATATTTTTGTATTTGGGTGTGTATCTATAAATTAAGATTTTTTGTACAGTGTTTCACAAATGTCTTTATCACATTTATTTGGACTCCTGTTTTATTAGAGAATTAAAGTCAACATTTCTTTGTCAGATATCATACTTTAGATTATTAAATATATCACAAGTAACTAGACTTAAAAAATTTAGATGTGGAGAGGATCTGAGATTAACTAGCTCACCCTTGTCATAGTGTGGGCAAGAGAGCTGTGGCTACTCTATGCAGGTCAGTCTGTGGCCACGGTTGCCCTGGGCTATTAAACAGCAAAGCTGTGCAGGTGCTCAGGTCAAAATTGGGTGCCAGTGAGTTGATTCTAACTCATAGCAACCCCGTGTGACAGAGTAGACCTGCTCCATCGGGTTTTCTAGGCAGTATAATTTCAGGAGCCAATCTCCAGGTCTTTGTAGAATAACTGGGTAAATTCAAATTGCCAACCTTTGGGTTAGCAGGCAAGCACTTAACCATTGTAGCATCAGAGCTTCTTAAAGCCTGCTTTTTCTACCTAATACTTAAGACAATTTTTACTACTTCTAAGCAAGTTCCCTGAAATTCACTAATCAGACATGAGATATATAAATGGGCATCTTTTTCTTCAACTGTGGTTTTTGTTTTTACAAAAGGCTCATGCCAATGGTGGCTGGTTTTGTGCTGACCATCTTCTGTTGAATTCATAAGATATGTTGTTATGTGCTGGGATGAGGTAGCTGGTTGGGGTTGCTGAAAGGAAGATAGTGTCTCCAACTTGGCTCCTGTGTGGGAGTGGGGCAGGAAAGCTTGGCTGCAGATGGTTTTCCAGGTGTTCAAAAGTCCCTGATGTTTCTTGGTCATACTCATATTTTCCTCATTCCTTGTGGGCCCTTCTGAGGCATCCAAGGGCAAATCAGAAGAACAGTATCAGAATGTCTGGAGGGACTGATGAAAAAGCACCAGAGGTGAGCAGGTTGGTGGTTGAGTTAGAGCTAAGTGAGCTTTTCAGTGCCACACAACTTAGAAACCCATGAGTGATTTGAAGAAAAGCCATGGTCACTGTATTTTAAAAAAACACCAATCCTTAATTGCAATACAAACTTCTAGTTTGGGAGATTGATGTTGTTAGGTACCATTTATTTGACTAGGATTCAAAGTAGCAACCCCATGTGACAGATTAGAACTGTCCCATAGGGTTTCTAGGCTGGAATCTTTGCAGTAGCAGATTGCTGGGTCTTCTTACCACAGCGTTGCTGGCTAGGTTCAAATAGCCAAAGTTTCTTCTGTTAGAAGCCGAGTGCTTAACTGTTACCCCATCAGGGTTTCTTTACTTGCATCCCCAAATTCTATTTCAAGAGAACAAATTCCAAATGATATTTACTAAGCAAGGTTGATAAATATTTATAGATCAGTTGTTGTTAAGTGCCGTGGAGTCGGTTCTGATTCATAGTGACCCTGCACAGGGTTTCCGAGGCTGTAAATCTTTACAGAAGCAGAATGCCTCCTCAAAATTTAAGGAATGAAAAATTTTAAACTTTAAAGGTTCCGTCACTTTTCAATTCCTCATTTTTATACTGCTACTGGTAGCGTAGTGGTTACAAATTGGGCTGCTAACCTCAGGGTCAGCAGTTCGAAACTA
Organism: Chrysochloris asiatica; assembly: GCF_000296735.1. NCBI lineage: Eukaryota > Metazoa > Chordata > Mammalia > Afrosoricida > Chrysochloridae > Chrysochloris > Chrysochloris asiatica. Next base: position 9,954,254 of record NW_006408603.1, read on the forward strand.
CCAGCTGTTCCGCGGGAGAAAGATGAGGCTTTCTGCTCCCGTAAAGATTTACAGCCTCGGAAACCCTGTACAGGGTCACTATGAGTCGGTTCCGACTCCATGGCACATAACCACCAACCACCACCACCAATGATATCCTGGAGTCCTGGTGTGGCGCTGTGGGTTAATGCTCCAGACTGCAAAGCCATTTGAACTGCAAGGTCGGTGGTTCAAGAACACCAGCTGCTCCTCGGAAACCCTATGCAGGGTCACTATGGGTCGGAATCGACTCGACGGCACATAACAACAACAACAACAATGTCCTGGGGGCCCCTGCTGTGCCTCTGTAGGATCAGTACTGGACTGAGAACCACAAGGTCAGCAGTTCAAACCTACCAGCTGCACCTCACAATGATGTCCTGGCGTGGCACTGTAGGATAAGTTAACTACAAAATCAGTGGTTCAAGCCCACCAGACATCTTTGGAAACTATAGACTGGGTCACTAAGAGTTGGAACCAACTCGATGGCACTTAAAAACAGCAATGATATGTTAACACAAAATTGGTTGAACTTGCCTTCATACTTATACATTGTATTTCTATAAATGAAAAGCATCCATTTTGGTCTGTTAGAGATGACAGGGTAAGCATAGTGTATACATCATTCCAATATACTTAACAATGAGGTTCTTCTCATTTCTCACAGAATAAGACACACAATGAAGATGATCAATAAAAAGTAGAAGATTTAATTGTTACAATTAAGAACGTCAGTAACAAGTATCAGAAGACAAGAGACATCAGGCTGTACATACATGGATGAAGCGGATTTTTCAGATGACATGACTTATATACAGCAAGAGGATTTTCCTCATGATGGGGACATCCCCCCAATTAAGATATGCAATGATTACAATTTTACCTCAGAAAATGACATTCTCGATGTCTCACATGAAACTGTTTTAACAGTAGATGACCCTCAGGAAAATACTATACAAAATAAGACTTGTAGAAATGCAGATTTGGCCAGGGTTCTAGATAAAATTATTGAAAATACTGTCAACAAAATACATGATACAGAGAAACAATGTACTATAATTTTTCATATGCCACCTAATAAAGAAAATACTTCAAAGTCAAACATTTCTGATATTTTACTCAATCATCTTTCCAAAGAGGAATTTTTAAGAGGCCAAGGCATTGATTGTGAAACTCTCCCAGAGGTCTCTAACGCTGATAGTTTTGATGAAGCTATTATTAAAAATGTTATTTTTTGTTATGTTAAGGATTCTTGTCCAGAAGAACAAACCTCAGAAGCTGATGACCAACTCAACCCGGAAAGGGGTGGTGAAGATAACACTAAGCCTAATTGTTCTCCAATTATAAGAGAAGAAAACCTCTCTGACTTAGAAGAGCCAGTGGTTACTGGATGCAGCAGCCATCAAAGGAATCCAAACTTTCTAGCTAAAACCAACGATTCAAGTGACAAACAAAAAAGTTTTCAAAGGCTGGCATCCCAGAAACAACAGACTGAAAAATCAAGTTCCGGGACCGGGTTCAAATATGGCCAAGGTCAAGTTCATTATCAGTTCTCTGATTTCTCTAAGGTTGCTCCCAAAGTGAAAATTCCTAAAAATAACGTAATTAATGAACCACTTAGAGTAACTAAACAAAACAGATCTTCCGACTTGAAAGATAAATCAGCTCTTGTGCAAGATCTTTTAGAAACTATGCCTAGAACAAATTGTGTTGGAAAACATCAAGAGCAGGAAAAGGAAGCCGTTGAACCTTCACAAAAAATACAGGTAAGAGAAAGTAGTCTCCAGTGAGTACATACATAATCAGTACCACAGCTCATCTATATCAGTGTGGGTTTTAGGAAGGGGTATGGAGTCCTGGTGTGGCACTACGGGTTAATGCGCTGAACTGCAAGGTCTCTTTGAAATGCAAGGTCAACGGTTCAAGCTCACCAGCTGCTCTTTGGAAACCCTGTATGGGTCACTATGAGTCAGAACAGACTTGACAGCACTTAACAACAACAACAACATGGAGCTGTCTGGGTCACCCTAAGTTAATGACTTCTCAAAAGATTAGTGGATGTTCTCATTGGAAAAATCAGGAACCAGACTAACAAGAATACTTAAGAGACCAAAATTGAATTCTTCAACCTGGGATTTGGGACGTGCTATAAATGGTTAGCATTGCTGGTTGCTAACTGAAAAGTTGGAGGTTTGAGTCCACTCTGAGCCACCTTGAAAAAAATGCTTGGCCATCTACTTCTGAGAAATCAGTTGTACTCTGACACCCATGGGGTCATCATGAATTGAAATGGATACAACAGCAACTGGTTACTATTCTAGTCTTAGCTCCTTTCTACCAGGATGTCATCCTGTTACCTGGCTGGTCCAAGTCTCTCTTCAGTTCTTGAATTCTCTGAGCACCTGCCTTGCATGGTCTGTCCCATTTCTACTTACCCAAGACTTGCTCATTTCCATGGTCTTCTTCAGTCCCTACTTGTGCTATACGACTTTTCAGATGATTCCCCAAGTCATACTCTTTCCTACCCTTGTTTGTTATGTACTTCTGTGAGAGTGTTAATCTCAGGGTGATTTGTATCAATAATTTGAGAGCAATGGTGGTATATCTGCTTTTTCCAATAGATTGGAAGACTCTAGAGAGCAGTAAACTTTTCCTATCTTTTCATTGCCTAACTCCCCCTAGCAGTTTAGCCTTGTGTTTTACTTATATTATACCCTTTGTTATTAATGATAAATTGAATTGAATTAAAATCTTAAATAACATACTTCAAGCTGTTAGTTTGGTAATTATTCAGTGCCAAATTTTATTAATGCTTAAATGATGCCACTTCTCATTTCCTCTTACCTTACTTCCCATCCTCCTCCCCCACCCCCCACTCAACTTGCCAACATGATCTCATTGAGTATCTTCAGGTTCATTGTTGTTGTTGTTGTTAAGTGCCATCATGTTGGTTCTGACTCATAGTGACCTTGTATAAGGTTTTCAAGGAGTGGCTGGTGGGTTCGAATTACCAACCTTTTCGCTAGCAGTTCTACAGCAAAGCCAAATTCATATCTATGAACAAAGTAAACATTTTTGGAGTTGGCATGTTGCCAAGACTGTGATTTTTTATTTATTTATTTAAGCTCTTTTGAAGGAAAACGAACAATCCTGCCTGCCTATTTCCATTTCCATTCCTTTATGCTTTTACTTGCTTCTCTTTCAGCAGAACACCTGTGGATAGTAGAACCCTCACTGCCCAAGTTGGCAGCCCTCTGGCCAAAGCCAGGTCTTGGAGCAATTCCACTGAGTCTCAGGGTTCCTCATTTTGCTGGAGGGAGAAAGTCCCTGGGTGCACAGATGAATTTTAGACTTACCTTCCTCTGGTTGTGGGAGTCTGAGGTCAAGAGTTTAATTTCTTTAGTTCTATCAAGTTGGATTGGAAAAATGAGCTCTATAGGTTTCACATCTGTAATGTAAATAAGATATTCACAGTGCCCATGGTCTAATTAGATCTCTAACCATGTAATGCTCTGTCACTAGCATGTTTTGGGCTTCATGTGATAGTAAAAATGAAAAAGTCCTCAAAGTGAATCACTCTGGAATTACCCTTGTTCAGTCAGACTATGGCAGTCACTGTCTTGGCATACATTTCAGAACGTCATGTACACTGTCTATTGTCCTTTAGAATGTGGTGACTGCATGTGTGGTGTTACTGTGAGAGCAACAACAATCCCTGTCCTCATAGAACTTATGGCCATGTTTCAGGAGAAATGTTTGAGTAGTCCACATAATCGTGTCAGATACAATAGTAATAATGGTTGTTGTTGTTGTTAGGTGCCATTGAGTCAGTACTTACCCAAGCGACCTTGTGCACAGTGTAATAATGTTTGTTGTTGTTGTTAAGTGCCATGGACTAGATCTGACCCATAGTGACCCTGTATAGGGTTTCCAAGGAGCAGCTAGTGAGCTTGAACCACTGACCTTGCAGTTCAAACGACTTTGCAGTCTGATGCATTAGCCCACAGAGCCACACCAGGACTATGGTTGTTGTTGTTGTTAAGTACCATGGAGTCGGTTCCGACTCATAGTGACCCTGCACAGGGTTTCTGAGGCTGTAAATCTTTACGGGAGCAGAAAGCCTCATCTTTCTCCCGCAGAACAGCTGGTAGTTTCGAACTGCTGACCTTAAGGTTCCCAGCCCGATTCGTAACCATTAAGGTACCAGAGCTCCTAACCACTATGCTACTAGAGCTCCTTAGGACTATGGTTAGTATGTATTAAATGTTTACCACATGCTAGGTATTATGGTAAATCATTTTAACCCTCATTAACAATCCTGGGAGATAGGTCCTATCACTATCCTGCTAAAGAACCTCAGGCTTACAGGGATTGAGCACTTGCCCCAAATCATCCAACAGATAAGTATCAGAGCTGGAATTCAAGAGCTTTCCTGGCTCTTGATCACAAAACTGGCTACCTCTGTAATGACCAGGACACATGTGGTCATTCTGAATAATGGCTTTGTTGATCAGCAGTTATATTTTCTTGTCCTTTCAATGTGCAGATGGAGCCTACGGCACACATCCACCAAGAACGTCTTACAGGTACTATCATTTTCAAACTCCTTTAATGTATATATGCATATTGCAGGATTTTTTGTTTTTTTTAAGTAGAAAATAGTGATCATCACAGACTTCTGTTACTTAATAACACTGTGATAGGAGTCCTGGTGTGGTGCTGTAGGTTAATGCGCTGGCCTGCAAAGTTGGTTTGATCTACAACGTTGGCAGTTCAAACTCACCAGCCACTCCTCAGAAACCCTATACAGGGTTGCTATGAGTTGGAACTGACTTGATGGCACTGAACAACAACATTGATATGAATGGCAGCCAAAACTTTTTTCTTTTTTTTCAAACTTTTTGTTGTGAATTGTGTGAAGATTTACAGAGAAAGATCACCAGTTTTCATTCAACAAATCATACACTTAACTGTTTCATCTCAATGATTGCAGTCCCTTCTATGCGACAACGGTTATCCCATTTCCTCCCTGTGGTTCCTGTTTCTATTCCACTGTCCTTCCCATCCTTTCTAAGTTTGTCCCTAGGGGCCTTGTTGCCCTTTTGATTTTGAATGATTGACCATTTCCACAGTGAGCATACCTTACTAAGGTGCTATCCCCTGCTTGGCTGAAAATTTGGTGATGAGGGTGAGTTTCCACTTCAGACCTAAGGAGTGGTTGAGGGTCATAGTCTCAGGTTCCTCCAGTTTCTTTCTTTCTGACCAGTAATCCCAGCCTTTATATATATATAATTTTGACAAAACTTATTCTTTCTTATATAGGAATAGAATCGGACACAAGTCTCTTTCAAATATCAGCAGCCTCTCAGGAAGACTCTTCCTCAAGTTCTTCCATATTTCAAAAGATAATAAAAGGGAAACACATGTGTCAGAAGTTAAAAGAACAGACCGATCAACTGAAGGCTAAAGTAATACTCTTAAAGTTTGTTACAAATAATAATGTAAACAAATTAAAGTATGAGACACATGCCATTAATTAAATATTGCATTTTTTTCCACTGCAGGTTCAGGACTTTTCCAAAAGAATAGCACAGGACTCTGCTTATTCTCAAAACAAGAGACCGGTAATAAACTTTATCCCATTTTAAAAATTGTTATTAGGAAATTCAAAGTGGATAAATAAAAATAGTATCATGGTTTCTCCACATTGGTAGAAATAGAAATATATGTGGGAACCGTTTTCCTAAAGATTAAACTCTCTTTGTATAAAAGATCTTAGAATTCTGGTGTGTGGCACTGTAGGATGAGCACTGGACTGCTAACCACACCACCAACCACTCCTCAGAAATCCTATGCAGGGTCGCTATGAGTTGAAATCAACTCAACAACACTCAACAACAACAACAACCTTTTCAGGGAATCTATCGTTTATGGTTGTCACTCCCTAATGGTCACCTATTAATACATCTGAGAACATGGTAGATTCAAGAAAAGAAAATATATACCATTATAAAAGGCAATCTAATTGCTAGTATTTGGCAATAAAATATATACAACTTTGAAAATTCCTACAACTGATGAAGCTATCCTTTAAAGATCAGAATAGTTTACTTTGCTTACTTGTTTCTGTATTTAGCAAAATTACTAATTTATGTTGTCACCATAACAGCCCTATCGGCACCCAAGCTGTGGGAAGCATATGTGGGATAAGACAATGGGGCAGAAATGTGCTGGAGAGGTAATTTGGTTGTTGGGTCAGCAACAAGGCAAACTTCATCCGAAGTTCTGATGTTAATGGAAGCAGAGTTCAGGCTAAGTGTGGAAGGCAGGCAGGAGGCAAGTTCAAATTTTGAGTTTGAGCTGCTGATAGGACATCCAAAAGTCTATGGGTAGCACAAAGAGCTTGTGCTTCAGAAACCATGCAGTATAGAGAGAAAACAAGAGGACCCAAGTGCTAAAAGACACAGTTTGTTATTCATTAATCCATCATATTAATAACTCCTGTATTCATTCAACACTTACCAGGCACTTCCTATGTCCCATCATGGTGACCCATGTATGCAGAGTAGAACTGTGCTCCATAGGGTTTTTAAGGCTAGTAGTTGAGTTGTTGTTGTTGCTAAGGACTGTCTAGTCCACCCTGTATAGGGTTTTCAAGGAGAGGATGATGAGCTTGAACTGCTGACCTTGCAGTTCAAACCAACCTTGCAGTCCAGCGAATTAACCCACAGTGCCACACCAGGACTCCCAATAGTTGAGTACTTAACTGTTTGTCCTAACCAGGTCATGGGGTCACCGTGAGTAGAAATCAACTTGATGCCAAATTACAACAATCCTAAATTCCAGACCTTGTGCCAAGCACTTTTGTTGTTACTATTAAGTGTAATTTCAACTGTATAGGGTTTCTGAGGAGCATCTGGTGGGGTTGAACTGCTGACCTTTTGACCTTATGGTTAGTAGTCCAGTGCTTATCCTACAATGGCACACCAGGACTCCTAACAGACTTGAAAATAAAGAAACAATCCTTTCTTTTCCAAGTGTTTTATTATCTCCTAGGAAGAATGGACTGGTAAATAGGCAGGCACCTTGACAAATATCATAAATGATGCTATTGGCAGACTAGAAGAGACTCACCCTTCCCAGCTAGGGGGAATTTTGGAAGACTTCCTGGAAGTGAGTTCTGTGCTGGGTATTGCAGGAGGACCAAGCTGGCAGAGTAGGGAAGAAAGGGAACAACAAAAGCAAGGGCACAAGGGCAAGAAAGTGCTGTTGGAGTAAAGCATGGTATCCCATTGTAACTACCAGATAGAGCTCAGGGTACATGTGGTGGACCAGACTAGAGAGCTAGAGAAAGAACCCATCACGAAAGGCCTGTAGGTCATGCTAAGGAGCTTAGGTTTTATCCTGAGTTTGAGTGTTGTGACACTCAATGACTTAAGGCTGGGAAATGGCAAGCATCATGGGAGCAAAAGTGTACAGACAGATTGGTTAGGAAGCCCTAATCCAGAGAACAAGTTCTGAGAGTCAGTGAGGATGGATACAACAAACCTAAAGTTTTAAGGAAGTGGTGGCAGGTTGAAAAGGAGTGAATAAGGGAAGGGAGGAGGTTTAGATGAGTTCAAGATTTCTGACTTGGGCAACTGAAGTCAGAAATAAAAGTGGAGGAGCCAGTTCAGAATGATGTGGAAGGTAGGCAAGAGACAAGAAGTCAAGTTCAGTTTGGGATATTTTGAATTTACATTCCCTATAAGCTCTGGTAGCGTAGTGGTTACGAATCGGGCTGTGAACCTTAAGGTCAGCAGTTCGAAACTACCAGCCGCTCCACGGGAGAAAGATGAGGCTTTCTACTCCCGTAAAGATTTACACCCTCGGAAACCCTGTACAGGGTCGCTATGAGTCGGAACCAACTCGACACTTAACAACAACAACAACAACAACAATAGGACACCCACATTGGAGTCTTGGTGTAGCGCTGTGGGTTAATGCGTTGGATTGCAAAGTCAGTTTGAACCACAAGATTGGCAGTTCAAGCTCACCAGTCACTTCTTGAAAACCCTGTACAAGGTTGCCATGGGCCTGAACCGACTTGACGGCACTTAACAACAACAACATAGGACATCCCTAAGTCTATGGGTGGTGCAAACAGTTTGCACCTGACTACCAACCTAAAAAGTTGGTGGTTCAAACCCATCCCATGATGCCATGGAAAAAAGGCCTGCTTATCTGCTTCCATAAAGATTGTTGTTGTTGTTAAGTGCCGTCGAGTCAGTTCCGACCCATAGCAACCTTGTAGAGGGTTTCCGAGGAACGGCTGGTGAGCTTGAACTGCCGACCTTGCAGTTTACACAGCTTTGCAGTCTGGCGCATTAACCCACAGCGCCACACCAGGACTCCTCCATAAAGATTACAGCCTTACCTACTTACTTACAGCTCTACTCTGTAACATATAGGGTTTATAATGCAATGCAATGAACTCGACAGTAACAGGTTTTGTTGTTGTTATTGTTGTTGTTCTTAATAAAATGTTCAAGTGGAGAGGTCCAGTGAACATTTGGAGCAGTGGATTTGGACCTCAAAGGAGTAACTTAGGACAGAAATATAGATTTGGGTATTGCTGTGGGCTGAAACCATGAGGTGGATGAGATTTCCCAAGTAAAACATGTAGAGAAGTGAAGAGGGTCAAGGAGAGAAACCAGTCGGCAGTTGAAAAAAGAGTCCTCAAAGGATACTGACAAGGACTGGCTTGAAAAGTCAGAGGCAGACCTAGAGGGAGTGGAGCTGTGGAGGCCCAGGGGAAAGAACGTTTTAAGAAAGGGGAATTGGCCACACTATCCAATAGGCAAGTTACAAAGGAATGCAAGATGTGCATTGGATTTAGCAGCCAAGAGGTCATGAGGGACCTCAGCAAGGCTGAATCCAGGGAAGCCAGATTGCAGGGTTAAGGAGTGAGTGATAGATGAAGGAGATCTCCAAGGAGTCAGGCTTTCAGGACCTGGGAGAATGTAGAATTACAAAGAGCAGACAAAACAGAGAATCTGTTCAAGGCACTAGTCTTCAGAGGCCTCGATTGAGGAAGCTTCTTCCTGATGTTAGATAGAAGGTAAAGAGAATTCTGATTGGAGCTTAGAGAAGAGAGGGACCCTTAACAATGATTTAAGAGTTCCCGATGCATTTTGTCCAGTGTTGGAAAACAGGACTGAGACCTAAACTTCACAACTTGGTTCACACAGCATAGTAGAAAGCATTTGGATTTTGGAGCATTTCTGCTTCTTGGTTATCTGATTTTAGACATGTTGTAGCATGTATCTCCATATCAGAGCTGTTGAGGGAATTCAATGAGGTACACTTAGACTTAGAAACTGTTCAACACAATTTAAATGCCAAGATCCTAAATTACAATTCAATACTGAGTTTCCTTTCTTTCTTCCTTGTCCTCTTTCCTTTGAGCACCTAATTTACTGTCAGATTCCTAAATGACTAGTCTTAACTTCTCATCTGTAGCTCCAAATGTTTGTGTGTCTCTTCACTTGTTAACTCCCTCTCACTGCAAACTCTGCCAACAATGACATCTTTGCTCAAACTTGTTAGCCTTTCTGGATTCTTCATTTTAGCCAGAGGCAGCACATTCTTCTCAACTCCCAAACTAAAAATCTAAACATTGTCTTGATATTTACAGTATTTGTCAGGGTCCTGTTAGGAAACAAATGGCTCAGTTCAATGAGCTAATTGAGGAGAGTTTAATCATTTACAAGGCACACCCATTAGGAATAACAATTTTTTTTAAAGTTTTTTATTGTGAGTTGAATGAAAATTTACAGGGCAGATCATCAGTTTTACAGTCAACAAACCACACACTTTGTTTCATTACAATGATTATATTCCCCTCCATGTACCATCAACTAATGATGATAATAATATTTTTAAAAAGCATCTTATGGACGTATCAGAGGGAAGCTGCTTCACCTTAGGCCTGAAGGGACAGGGAAGGAGCACGTATTGGATTCTAAAGAAAGCAGCTGTAGCTAAAAGAGTAGCTGATGAGCGCTGTGGCCTTTGATAGAGGGACACAGCCAATCCAAGGCAACACGGGGAGTGAAGAGTCAGGGAGAGAAAGATCCCTTACCTCATTCTTTCCCAGCTCCTCCTGCCCTTGTGTGAGAGAAAGGGAGCCCAATGATGCAATTCATTAAAGGTCAACCTCCTGGGCACAGAGAAAGATGGAGGACAGGCCTGCAGGGGGGAAACTGGAATATATCTACCACACTTGTCATTTCTTATAGCCAGTATGTTTCAAACTCTTATCTATTTTTAAACATCGTCCTCATGTTCCTGGCATTATGTCAAGTGCATTTCAAGCATTATTTCATTTAACTTTCAGAACAGTATGAGATGAGGGCAATTATGATCTTGATTTGACAGATGAGAAAACTGAAGCTTAAAGAGTTCAAGTTGCCTAAAATCATTCAGTGACAGAGCCTGAACTTGAACTCTGGTGTGCCTCACATTGTAGTCTCACCATGTTGTTGTTGCTGTTCAGTGCCATTGAGTTGGTTCTGACCCATAGCGACCCTGTATAGGGTTTCCAAGGAGCAGCTGGTGAGCTTGAACCACTGACCTTGCTATACTTATATTTCTTCCCTTGGTAATGTCTCTCCAATTCACCCCTTCCTGTCCATTTTGCAGGCTCCACCACCTCCTTGGAAACCCTATACAGGGTCACTATGGGTCAGAACAGACTCGTCGGCACTTAACAACAACAACCACTACCTCCTGACCACACTTAAAGACTGACTTATGTCTCATTTCCTCCATTGAGCTATAGCAAAGTACCAATCTCTGGTCTATTTTCCCAACTGCAATAAAATCCCTGAGACCAGGAACTATGTTTGACACATTTTTTTTCTCTCTCACACACTCTTGGCCCAGGGCCAGACATGGGTTGTTGTTGTTGTTAAGTGCTGTCGAGTCAGTTCCAACCCATAGTGACCCTATATAGGGTTTCCAAGGAGCATCTGGTGAGCTTGAACAACCGACCTTGCAGTTCATATGATTTACAGTCTGGCACATTAACTCACAGCACCACACCAGGACTCCAGACATGGGTAGTGCTTAGTAAATGTTTACCAATTGACAATGTAGGGCTGATGATGCTGTATATCTTCAAAACAAGTACCCGACCTGTTATTTAAACATCCACCTGCTTCGAGGCTGTACGTGGTAAAGCCTGGAGACCCATTTACATCTTTTGGTTAGAGCTACATTTTGTTCCTTCCTCATTCCACCCTCCAAGTACCCTTAGCCTCAAACATAGGCCCTCTAACTTCAGTTCTAGTGGCTTCAGATATACTTCCTAGAACTCCAAGCTCCTCCTTTATAAAATGAGGGTAATAAAATCTACTCTGCAGCATTTACAACATTGATGTGTGGATTCAATAAGATAAAGAATGGGAAAATCATTTTGCCAAAGATTTTTATACTTTGTAGTGGAAAAATTACTCTGCCAATATGTTGTTACTAAGTGCTGTCGAGTTGGTTCTGACTCATAGTGACCCTGACTAGGGATTCCAGAAGTGGTTGGTGGGTTTGAACCACCGACATTGTGGTTAGCAGTCCAGTGCTTATTCTCCAGCACCACACCAGGACTGCCAATACATATAGGCTAATTAACTTCCTGCTAAGGAGTCCTGGTGTGGCACTGTAGGGTAAGCACTGGACTGCTAACCAAAATGTCTGAGGTTCAAACCCACCAGCTGTTCCTTGGAAACTCTATACAGGGTCGCTATGAGTCAGAACAAACTTGACTCTTAATAACAACAAAAAAAGTTCAAAGAAGCTCTGGTGGCTGAGTGGATTACACCTTGGGCTGCTAACCACAAGGTAAGCAGTTCAAATCCACCAGTCGCTCCAAGGGAGAAAGATGTGACTTTCTGCTTCTATTAGGATTTACAGCCTCAAAAACCCTATACAGGGTTGCTATGAATCGGAACCAACTTGAGGGCACTTAAAAACAACAAGGAAGTTTAAGGAGCATGGTAGCTCTGTAGGATAAGCACTGGACTGCAAACTACAAGGTCAGTGGTTCAAACATATTAGTTGTTCCATGGGAGAAAGATGAGGCTTTCTGCTCCTGCAAAGATATGCAGCAAAGATTTATAGGAATACAGGGTTGCTATGAGTTGGAACCAAGAACAACAAAGGAAGTTCAGAGGCCCCTGAGTGAGTTTGAGGATAGAAATCAGAAGTAACTGCACTTTTGAGCTATGTACAACAATGGTGTTGTGATGTTGAGCTGGATCTTAGGTTATTTATTTTTAGATGCCAGATGCTGAAACAAAACAATTGGTGCTGCTAGGAGAAGGATGGTAGCTTGGTTTTGACACTGCTGTAAGAACCCCCACATTATGTTCTGGGGAAAGCAGCAGGTGCATATGAGAGTGATAAAGTGACTTCATTGTTGTAGGTCCTGGAAAAACTGCAAGGACATCTTGAACTGCTGGAGCAGGAGTTTCTGGCCACCAAGGAGAAGCATCTGACTCTGCAGCAGCAAGGCCACAAGCACATATCCTCAGCTGTCGGTGACTTTGATCCAGAAAGGTCAGGTTTAAGCCAAATGTACAGGTGGAGGGTTCAGAGCTGACCCTTTCAGGTGTGATTCTGATGTGGCTTTGCCTTTGTGCTTGGATAGCCTCTGGTCTAGGGTCAGAGAAAACTGTGCCGTCGATGAACAAAGAGCAACCCCGTGCAACAAATCCTTAAGGAATACATGCTCTGTGTAAGGTCTTGTGCTGGGCACTGACCCAGGTGGAGCATTCAAAATGTACAAGAGTCTCATGGAGGAGAAATACTATGCCACAGTTTTGCATTTGTTGATTCTGAAAGGCAAAGGAGAATGGGAAATCCTAGGAAAGCTCACATGCTAATCCTAGAGGATCCTCTCTCCTCTTCAAGCCCTTCCTTCCCCATTCCTGCTCATATCATCCCTGCTTGTTTCCTCTTTTTTTCCTTTTTCCTCCCTTATCTTTCTCATTCACTGAAACTTCCAAGAGTCAGTGGGCAGGAGATGATCATTATTAGTGTTGAGGTGAGGGACTCACAAATTCTGATAAAGGGAAAATGATAAGGTTTAAAGTTACATAATCCCCGAGCTAATTCACATTAGAACCATGAGTGTACATTAGTACACTCATATTAAAGTTTCCAACTGGCCATTTTTATGGCACTTTACACTTTCCTCTGGAATCCAAATAAATTTAAGATGTAGTCCAAGACTCAAGGTTTAGATTGTTGCCATATAATTTCCTGGCATGAATTAAAAGACTCTGCCTAATAAGTTTAATACTTGTAAATTCCATTCTTTCTATTCATATAAGCTTTTTAACACAAAATCATTCTTGATGTCAAAATGTTTTAATGGTTTTTAATGTGGCACTAACATCCTGAGGTGTTTTTTCCCTAAGGTATGATTTTACTTTTTCAAAAGAATGGAACCTTTGTCTACTGTCATTTCAATACTGAGTAATTAGACAGCAGTGAGGAGGTTTTAATATTGACTTTCCCCAAAGACTTATTATTGTTTTTTTTTCCCTGAGGGGGGAAATAAAAAGATTTCCACATGTTTTCACTATTTGTTTAAAATGTTTAGAGTAATGATGTTTATTTTTCACAGAATCTCTCTTGTTTAGGTCATCATTTTAAAGACAGGCTTCTCTGCACATTAAGACCAAAGTTATGCAATGCTTTATTTATATCCTAGCTACAACCACACTGTGTCTGGCATTGGTATAAATCAAAAGAGTTTCAACTGCAATTATATCCCATATACAGAAGAAGTTTTTCACATTAGGGCAAGGAAGGAGCCCAGCATCTCCTAAAACTACGTCAAAGCCACCGCAGGACAAGCAAAGGCTGGGCAGCAGGAGACTGTCCTCTGTATTGGTGTGAACAGAATACGGAAATGAGCAGGACCTTATATAGCCCTTGGGGGCTTGGTATGTGAAGAACATTTAAGGTGTTGAACCCAAAGACCATTGTGGATGGCTTTCTGTTGGTGTAAGAATTCTGCAAATTAATTGACTAATCACTTGTGTACTCTACAACAGTTGTTGTGCTGGTGATATTTAAAGTGTCACCTTTAAAAGATGATATACAAAAATACTTGTCTGGATTCCATGCACCTTGTTACTCAGGAGATGGAGTTCAATAGTCCTGTGATTCTTTGACATACTAACACTGGAAACCAAGAAGTTGAGAAGCAGGGTTCTATTTTGTCAACTCTCCCTCCCTGATATTCTCACTATAAGTCTGCCTTCTTGCTTTACAGAAAAGCTATGAACTCTCTCAGAAATGTCTTCTCCATCTCTGAGCGGCCATTTTTACCTCCTTTTTCCTTCTTCACTTTCTAATCCCGCAACCATGACCTTAGAGCCTATCACCTCCCATTACCTATGCTTTACTTCCTCAATTCACTTTTTTTCCTTAAATTTTAAGTCTCCCCTAGTCCCTGCTGCTACCTGCTGGATTATAAATATATTTTCTTGTATTTCATGCAATTTCTTAAATCACTTTGGCCTTTCATGCTTAGATCTTTGTCCCACCACTTATTGAATAGGACAGTCTCTTCCTGTTGTTCAAAAGGGCCACTTTTATGATATTCAACACTTTCACTTGTATATGGGCCTGGTTCTATTTGATACCTGCAAAAACCAGATGGAGGTCATGTCTGACTTCCTTTGGCTTCACAAGGGGGAAGGAAAATCAAACTCAAAATTAGCCCACGGCCAAATCCTTGACGTGGAGATAGACATGCCTCCACCCTATAACCTTCTTTACCCTATTTGGACACCAACCATCCCTCCCACAGCACTCTCTGCTTCATATCTGGGTTCAATAATCCATTAAAATGGCCGCACAGAGCTCATAACAATCCTCACGATTATGGGGTTCGTTAGGAAAGTAAACAGGGTACAACTCAGGATCAGAAACAACTCAGGATGCAGCAGGTTTTCCAGCCAGGAACGCCTCTTGTCTGCTGTACTGCAGGCACCCCTACCTCTTGTCTTCAGCCTTTCAGTCATGTGCTCCCTCAGCCTCTGCCCTGCATGGGCAAGTGTTACCAAACTCCCTTCGCCAATCTGTAAATGCCCAAAGGGCACTTTCTGCAAGCCAGCTGTATGCCTGTATAGGTACTCAACTTTACTCAATCTATGGGTCTAGAAGTTCACAGCTACTCTGTCCCTCCACGCCTCCGCCTCAGCCACCCCCTCTGCTATCATGGCTTTTCTAGGTAGGAATCTCACATTCCACTCATAGCTCTTCTTTCTTGATGGTACTGGGATCATCTGTTCCTGCTTCCAAGATGGTTCCTTTTCAAACCTAGTAGGATGGCAAAACTAATCAATCCCAGTCTTAGAGGCCTGTGCACCTTATTTGCATGGTCCTACCTATCACTTTGTGGGAGTTAAGAAGATCTTGGACAGGAAAGCCATAGCAAGGAAATTCAAGGTATTGCAATCCCAATAATCTGTTTCTGTTTCTCCATTAACTACACAGTTTGTAATTACTATTGTCAGTGTACATTTTGAAACATTTCTTTTTCTTTAAACTTTGGTTACTCTTGCAAACTTCTCATACTAATAAACATAAGCAGCTTTCCCAGTTTTCTAAATAAAATCCCATTAGAATTTTATGATATTATTAAATTTACTAATTAATTTAAGAAGAGTTAAAATCTTTGCAATGTGTATTACCATCCATGAATTTTTTAAATTTCATGTAGATTTTACTTGGGGGGGTTGTTTATTCTTAAATTTGCTCTAGTGTTTTTGATAATTTTTAGTATTTTGTCTAATTGATACATAGGGAATACATTTAGCGTGAACTGAACTACTTTATGGAATTCTTTTCTTAGTGTTTTATTGTTTTTTTCAGTCAATTGTTTTACATTTTAGGTATGAAAATCATATCTGATGATAATGGCATTTTCTCCTAAATATTTATACTTTTTTAAATCCTTCTAGTTTTTATCCTATATCCCACTTGTATCTTTTGCTTTTTTTAATTTGACTAATTTTGGTGAAATATATAGTCTTGTCATGTTCCTAGTGCTCATAGAAATGCTTCCAAATGTATTGAGTGTTGTAGTTTCAAGAAGACCAGTTTTATCAAAAGAGATGTTTTATATTCTAGAATTTACTTGAATTATTTTTTTTCCTAAATTTGGAATGATGCTTAATTTGATTAAATGAGTTTTAGAAATCTATTTAGATGCCATATGGCTTTCTCCTTTATTTATATATCAACAAATATTCTAATATTGACCCATAAAATGAGTTATGAAATTTTCTCTTTTCTTTTAATATTCCAGAAGACCAATCAAACAGGATTAAAGTCCTTGTAGGATTCACTCATAATAATTTGGACTTGGTACATTCTTGGGGTTACAGTTTTGATCATCTGTTTCATTTTTTCTGGGTATTAGTTTCTTTACAGGCTTCCTACATTTTGGAGCAAATTTTTAATAATTTATACTTTCCTAGAAATGTATCCATTTTACCTAGATATTAAACTATTGATGTAAAATTCAATCCTCTTTAATTTAAAAATTGTCCCCATTGTTTTGTCTTTTCCATTCCTATTATGCATGTTCCACAGTCACACTTTATAAAAGTATATTTTATAGATATTTTCAAAGAAAATACTTTTATTTTACTGATAAAATTCCTTTATATTTATTTTTGCTTACTTCTACAAATCCCTATCTTCTAAGTTTATTTTGTAGTACTTTTCTGCTTTCTTGTTTTGAATACTTAGTTTATTGATTTTTTAAATATTAACCACCCTACCCTCCCATTTATTTTTAAACTATCAATTTCCCTCATAGTAATGTGGTGACTCCATAGGATAAGCACTGGACTATGAACCACAAGGTGGGTGGTTCAAGCTCACCTACTGCTGCTCTGTAGGAGAAAAATTAGGCTTTCTGCTCCCACAAATGTTTATAAGCCTTAGATACTCTATATAGAGTCACTATGAATTGGAACTGAGTTGAAGGCATAGAACAATAACTGCTTTAGCTGCTTTACCTTGACTTTTATATATTGCTCTCTCAATAGCACCCACTTGTAAATTATCTCCAATTTCCATTTAAATTTCTCTTTAACCCAAAATATTTTAGTTGTTTTTTTTTTTCCAATTAGATTTTTTTTTGCCATCTTTTTGCTATTAGTCTCAAGTGATCAGGGAATGTGAGCTGTATGGTTTTTAATGTTTTGGAATTTGTCGGTCTTTTTTGTGTTAAATAATATGAGGTACATTTTTTGTAATGGATTTAAAGGAAATGGATTCTGTTTTGTGGGAGAAAATACAATTACATTAATATACACATGTACATAAAATCATATAGATTAGATCATGTACATAAAATCATATAGATTAATGACTTGCAAATATTTTCTTCCTCTTGTAAATTAATTTTTTGTATTCTTCTTCTTTTCAAATTGACCTAAACAAATATTACCATAGAATCACAGCTGTTAGAATTGTAAGGGATCTTGAAATCACTGGACCCTGGTAAACAAGTGATTGTTATCTCAGGGTTATAGTTGAGATACTGATGGCCCAGAAAGATTAAGTAATTTCCCCAAGAATACACAACTACTGA
Source organism: Chrysochloris asiatica (assembly GCF_000296735.1). Taxonomy (NCBI): domain Eukaryota; kingdom Metazoa; phylum Chordata; class Mammalia; order Afrosoricida; family Chrysochloridae; genus Chrysochloris; species Chrysochloris asiatica. The sequence continues at coordinate 9,971,931 of NW_006408603.1, forward strand.
ATAGTAAAATGAGGATTAGAGATTTGGCTTTCATGATTAAACCATAAACAGGATGCCAGTCATGGCTGATCTTCATTATCCTTCCTGTCTGGACATAGGCCACATCAATAATATAGATCAAAGCAACATTCAAGAACTGTTGTTATTAAGCCAGAATGCTGACTAGGCAGCATACAATAGTTTGTTTGAGTGTGCTTGTGTTTGCTCCTGCGCATTTAGGAAAGTGGAAGGTGAAATCTTCAAGTTGGAGATGCTACTTGAAGATGTTAAAGAGAAAATCGATGAAAACAAATACACCTCATCTCCGTCTCTTCTTGTGGATTCTCCAGTCATCCTGGATGACTTGGTATCCATATCTTCTCCACCCGTAAATGAGGTAATGTAGCAAAAAACAGCCTGATTTGGTGCCAGGAAAACATGGTTTGTATGCATTTGTAAGATCCTAATTCATGGAATCATTGAATTCATTTGAATATGTACTTCATGGAAACTTAACTTTCCAAAGTCCTGTGAATCACATTGCTTAAAATAGAACCTTTTTTTTTTTTTTTTAAATTAGAAGCTATTTCAAGAATTGGTGTTTTGAAAAAATTAATTTTTTTGGATGTAAGATCTGTACTGGATGGGAACCACAAGATTAGTGGTTCAAACCCACCTCATGCTCCTCAGGGTTGCTATGAGTCGGAACTGACTTGACGGCACTTAACAACAAAAACAGCAACACATCACTTTAAACGGATAAATTGTTGAAAAGCTGTATCTTTTGGATGAATAATATATTTTTTGTGGATTATATACGGAAGAAACAATTTTTCTTTTTTATAGTTTTGTACTCTCTCTTCTAACTACACTTTGGAATAAACCCATGTATATATGAATTAGGGGAGTCCTGGTGTGGCATTGTAGGATAAGCCCTGGACTGATAACCACAAGGTTGGCAGTTCAAACCCACCAGCGACTCCTTGGAAACACCCTATACAGGGTTGCTATGAGTTGGCACCTATTTGATGGCAGTTAACAACAGCAACTTCTAAATAAAGTATAGCACATTCCAAGTAAGAATGATTTCCCATGAGTCCACTCCTAAATTTTCCGTCTCTCAAGTTAAATTCTTTTGGCTCGTCTATGTATGCAAGATGAAGAATTCAAATCAATCACCACTGTCTTTCTTTCCTATTGTTTTTATAATAGCAACATTTCAGGCTAAATTGAAATTCTGGGAAACTCTGAATCATTTGACTAATTGCCTGAAACTGACTCTTTCATTTCACACAGTATTTGGAGACACAGACTGTGGTTGGTATTTAAAACGTGAATGAGTCTTTTGGTCAGGACGTGATGAAAATTTTATAATGTTTGCCTTTCCTAAGAAGTATTTGCTTTCTTAAAACATTCAACTGCCTGGCAAAATCTAACTCATTCAAGGTCCAGTTTCAGAGTTAGATGGTTTGTGTAATTTTGATACTCACCCCAGGCCTCAGCAGAATTCTTTGCTCTGTCTCCTGTGTTTCCATGGCTTGGGGTTGGGGTCTCATTTGTCTATGTCGTACTCAATTTTGTATCCTGAACATCTGACTAAGTATCTGGTACAGAGTCAGTTCTCCAGGGCTCAATATAGTAAACCCTGAGGCACTGTGGATTTAACCAGTTTCAGAGCTTTGCAAGCAATCTTGAAGGTCCACAGCATGTTACCTCCTGAATCACATGTCAGGGAGCCTAGTGAGTCAGCCCAGCCACCTGCCCAGCAGCCTCCTTAGGTCTGGGTTTGCTCATCTTTATTTGGTCCCAACTTTATAGCAACTATTGAGAAATGAGAATGCTATTACAGTTTCTAATAAAACAAACAAACAACAGAAAACCCAATCTCCGCCATTGAGTCAATTTCAACTTATAGCATTCCTATATAGAATTTCCAAGGCTATAAATCTCTATGGGGGCAGACCTGTGGTTAGCCGCTCAAGGCCTAACCCATAGCGCCACCATGGCTTCTTGGTGATACGTAGCCCTGGAAAGAGAGTCTACTGTTAGTATTTTTATTCACTTTTTTTATTCCATTGATCCAGCAAATATTTATTACTATATGCTAGGTACCTTTCTAGTATAAAAAGGAGTAGGCTACTAACATAAAGGTTGGAGGTTCAAGTCCACCCAGAGGTACCTTGGAAAAAAGTCTAGGCAATCTACTTCTGAAAGATCACAGCCATTGAAAACTGGGTGGCACAGTTCTACTCTTAGACACATGATCTCCGTGTGTCGGAATCCATTTGATAGGAAGTGAATTGTTTTAGGTACCTTTCTTAAGACTTGTGAATTTAGTATAAATAAGGCAAACCACTTTTCCTCTGTCAGTTTGTGGTACTGTGGTGGCTTGTGTGCTGCTATGATTCTGGAAGCGATGCCATCAGGATTTTACATATCAACAGGGTCACCCATGGTGGACAGGTGTCAGCAGAGCTTCTAGACTAAAACAAACTAGAAGGAGAGGCAGACCACTTCTGAATGGTTTGCCATTAAAAACCTTATGAATAGCTATGGAACATTGTCAGATATAGTGCCAGAAGATGAAAACCTTATGAATAGCAGTAGAACATTGTCAGATATGGTACCAGAAGATGAGTCCCTCAGGTTGGAAGCCACTCAAAATATGCCTGGAGAGAACCTGCCTCCTCAAAGTAAAGTTAGCCATAACAATGTAGATGGAGCAAATCTTTCGGGACCTTCATTTTCTGATGAAGCACAACTCAAAATGAGAAGAAACAGTTGTAAATATCCATTAATAATTGTAACATGGAATGTACGAAGTATGAACCTAGGAAAATCAGAAGTTGTCAAAAATAAAATGGAACGCATAAAGATCCATATCCTAAGCATCAGTGAGCTGAGATGGACTAGTATTGGCCATTTTGAATATGGTTTACTATGCTGGGTCTCACAAACTAAAAAGAAATGACATCACATTCATAGTCAGAAAGAGCAGTTCAACATCTATCTTGAAGTACAGTGATTTCTGTGATAAGATATTATCAATACACCTACAAGGAAAACCAATCAATACAACTATCACTCAAATTTAAGAACCAGTCACTAAAGTCAGTGATGATGAACATGAAGATTTTTACCAACTTCTTCAGTCTGAAATTGATCAAACATGTAATAATGATGTGTTAATGATTACTGGTGATTGAAATGTGAAAACTGAAAACAGAGGAAGGATCAGTAGTTGGAAAATATGCTGAAGGTCACATGACAGAATTTTGCAAATGCAATGATGTATTCATTGCAAATAACTTTTTCAACAACATCAATGGCAACTATACATATGGACATCACCAGATGGAGTACATAGGAATAAAACTCACTATGTCTGTGGGAAGAGATGGTGGTGATGCCCAATATCATTAGCTAAAACGAGGCCAGAGCAGACTGTGGGACAGATCATCAATTGTTCACATGCAAGTTCAGGCTGAAGTTGAAGAAAATTTAAAAAACTCAATGAGAGCCAAAATGTCACCTTGATCGTATCCTGCCTGTATTTAGAGACCATGTCAAGAACAGATTTAATGCATTAGACACTAATGACCAAAAACTGGAAGACTTGCAGGATAACATCAAGAACATCATACATGAAGAAAACTAAAAGTCAGAAAAGAAAGCAAAAAACAAAGTGGGTGTCAGAAGAGATTCTGAAACTTGCTCTTGTTCATAGAGAAGTTTAAGCAACTGCATGAAATAAGGAAGTAAAAGAACTGCACAGAAAATTCAAAGGGCAGCTCAAGAATACAAAGTAAAGTATTATAATGAAATGCGCAGAGACTTGAAGTTAGAAAACCAAAAGGGAAGCACACACTTAACATTACTCAAATTGAAAGAGCGGAAGAAAATATCCAACTCAGGTTGAAATACTATTAGATTCTGTGGGCAAAATATTGAATGATGCAGGAAGCATCAAAAGAATATGGAAGGAATACACAGAGTCTCTGTACCAAAAAGGATTGCAAGAGGTACTATATGATCAAGAACTGATGATATTTAAGGCAGAAGTCCAAGCTGCCTGAAAACATTGGCAAAAAACAACACAAAAAAAGGTTCCAGGAATGGCTAAATACAAACTGAAATCTTTCAACAAACTAAAGCAGCACTGGAAGAGCTCACTTGTCTATGCCAAGAAATTTGGGAGACAGCTGCCTGGCCAACAGATTGGAAAAGATTCACATTTGTACCCATTCCAAAGAAAGGTGACCCAATGAAATGTGAAAATCATTCAACAACATCACACACAAGTAGAATTTTGCTGAAGATCATTCAGGATTGTTGCAGCACTCTATCAACAGAAATACAAGCCAGATTCAGAAGAGGACATGGAACTACGGATATCATTGATGACATCAGGTTGATCCTGGCTGAAAGCAGAGAGTACCAAAAAGATGTTTATTTGTTCTTTATTGACTCTGTAAAGGCATTCAACTAGGTGAGTCATAATAAAATATGAATAACATTGAGAAGAATGGGAATTCCAGAGCACTTAATTGTGCTCATGAAGAACCAAGAACAGAACAAAGAAATATTGAATATTTAAAAATCAGGAGTGGTGTGTACCAGGACTGGATTATTTTAACATAATTGTTTAATCTGTTGTTGTTGTTAAGTGCCATTGAATCGATTCCAACCCATAGCAACCCTGTATAGGGTTTCCAAGAAGCAGCTGGTGAGCTTGAACCACCGACCTTGCAGTTCAAATGACTTTGTAGTCTGATGCATTAGCCCACAATGCCAAACAAGTCCATTTAATCTGTATGCTGAGCAAATAATCTGAGATTCTGGGTTACATGAAGAACGTGGCATCAGGATTGGAGGAAGACTCATTAACAACCTGTGATATGTAGATAACACAATCTTGTTTGCCGAAAGTGAAGAGAACTTGAAATACTGATGAAGATCAAAGACGATGTAACCTTCAGAATGGATTGTACCTCAGTGTAAAGGAAATGAAAATCCTTACAACTGGACAATAAATAAACTCATGATAAATGGAGAAAAGATTGAAGTTGTCAAATACTTCATTTTGCTTGGATCTACAATCAATGTTCATGGAAGTAGTAGTCAAGGAATGAAATGATGTATTGCATTAGGAAATCTGCTGCAAAAGACCTCTTTCAAGAGTCAAAGAGTAAAAATGTCATTTTGAAGACTAAGGTGATCCTAATCCAGGCCATGGTATTTTCAATTACCTCATCTGCATGTGAAAGATGGACAGTGAATAAGGAAGACCATGGAAGAACTGATACATTTGAATTATGGTGTTGGAGAATAATACTGAAAGTACCATGGACTACCAGAAGAACAAACAAGTCTGTCTTGCAAGAAATACAGCTAGAATCCTCCTTAGAAATGAGGATGGTGAAACTTTGTCTTGTGCCCTTCGGACATGTTGTTAAAAGGAACCAATCCCTGGAGAAGGACATCATGTTTATTAAAATGGAGGGCCAGGCAAAAAGAGAGAAATCCCCAAGGAGATGAATTGGCACAGTGGCAGCAATGATGGACTAACCATAGTAATATTTGAGGATGGTACAGGACTGGACAGTGTTTTGTTCTCTTGTACTTAGGGTGGCTATGAGTTGGAAATGAGTGGATGGCACCTTACAACAGTAGCAACAACAAGGCAAACAAGTCGCCTGCTCTCGAGATGTTTTTATTTCTATGAGGGAGATATACAATTAACAAATAAAAGCACACAAAGAATTACAGAATATTAAAAGTGCACTGCAGTCTACATGGACTCCAAAGACAGCCTCCTTGGGTTTAAATACTGGCTCTGTCATTGGTTGGTTAGCTTTCTGAACTTAGACAAATGATGTAACTTCTCTGTGCCTCAGTTTCCTCATCCTTAAAATGGAGACAATAATAATACCTGTGTCACAGGGTTGTTATATGGTTTAAATAAGTTAATATATGTAAAGTACTTAAAAAGGGGCTTGACTCACAGTATGGCACTCCCTAGGTGTTAGCTACCGTGACTATTAGGTAATGGGATAGAGCCAGAAGTAACTAATGGGAGGGTAGGGATATTAGGAAGAAATGGTCAGGGAAGGCTTTTCAAAAGAGGCAAGATTTGAATTGAGTCCTAGAGGATAAGGAGTGGGCAACTGGTTGAGGAGTCTAGGAAACTGACATTCCTGGCTAGATCTCATGGTGTTTTAGGGATGGGTTGGGGATGTTTAAAGGAGCCCTGGTGGCACAGTGGTTAAGTACTCAGCTGCTAACTGAAAGATCAGCGGTTCAAACCCACCAGCTGTTTTGTAGAAGAAAGATATGTCGATGTATATCCATAAAGACTCCAACCTTAGAAACCCTATGGTGGTTCTACATTGTACTGTAGACTTGCTATGAGTCTGACAGGCTCTTCTTAGTGATTGGATACCAATGGGCTTGGGGATGTTGAACTAATTTTGAGTCTTCTTTCATGAGATTGTAACCCTAACAGCAAGTCCAACTGTGTGGTTCCCTCCAGATTCCTAAGGAGCACCTTGATGACCCGTCTGAGTCTCCAGGCATGTGTGAAAGTGCAGGGACAGGGGTGAACAAGACAGAACCTCAGGAGGCCGTCTCTGAGGAACTCTGTGAACTAGACTCAAAGACGTGAGTCCCACCTCCACTCACCTTCCTCATCCCCCTAGCAGCCTCAGGGAAAGATGGGTGGTCAGGTTCTCAAGCAGCTCCTCTGTAGGGTTCAAGAGGAACCAGTGGGAGAAGTAAACTTGGATTGAGTGGTATAAACCTCGAGAACCTGGCTTCTCTGCTTGCACTTTGACAACCAGAGAGCCTTTCAATGCCCTGGGCAGAGATGAGGGGCAGAGAGCAGAAGAGCTGAGAATGTGGATAGGGGGCACAGGAGAAAGTCCAGTGGTCACATGACATTCCTATCATCCAGGACTGGTCACCAAAGGAGGGACAAGTGATCCCAAAGTGTGGAGACTCCCAGGAAACCTGAGACCTGATTGAGCTATTCAAACTGCTTTTCATTTCATTTCTTTTTATTAGTTACCTAAACTCGCTGAACTGGAATATGGCTGCCCAGGACCTGCCGGATCAAATGTCCGTAAGGCTGTCTTCTGTATCCAGGGTAATGTCCAGCTGCCCAGTCCTGGTTCTACTCTGTTCACCATAGCCATCACTAGTGTTACTGAACCTGAGGTTGAAATTAGAATAATGAAGAACACCTTATTGGCACCCTGGATATCAGTGCTGGTGGTAACTGCTGGTATTACTATCAACTTTTTCAACACTCGGGAGACTTAGCAGGGCTATATGTTCTGGACCAGGGCTTCTCCCACTTTAATGTGGGAGGACTCATCTGCTGATCACATTAGCATGAGACTGATTCAGCAGGCCTGGGTGGGGCCTGCCATTCTGCATTTTTGACCAGCTTCTAGGTGATGGCCATGCTGCTAGTCCCTGGACCACATTCTGAGTAGCCAGGGTCTATAGATTATCTCATGAATGATTTGGAAATGTGGGGATTAAATGATAGCAACAATATAATATGCACACTCTTTGGGTTCCGAGCTTTACAATTTACAAAGATTTTTTTGCAGAAAGGGAGTTGGAAGCTTAGAAAGGTGAGGTGATTTGCTCAGGAGAAACAACAGGAGATAGAGTACTAGGAGCTTCAAAAAGTTTGTGGACAAATGGAATAAAAAGACTATGGAATTCTTCCATGAATGTTTTGATGTTCCCTCATATTAAATCCCTGTGTTTATAACATGCAGTCCAAATTTCCCAACTCTGGTGAACTGGCCCCTCCTGACACTTTGCTTAAGCCAGTCTGTCTTCACTGGGAAATGCAAGTGTGATTCTGCAGGTTTAGAAGCGAGAAAAGAAAACACAGAAAGAGTGGAAGAAAACCTATAAATAAATTCTAAGAGTCATGTATGTTAATGGCAGAAAACAATCAGGAAGTAGAGAAAAGTATAAAGAACATTTCACAGGGAGAAAAATCATTAACATTTTAGTGTATCCTTCCAGTCTCTAAATCTGTACACACATGTATCTAATGAGCTTTAGCAGTATTACAGTCAGCACTTGGCAGCTACCGGAAGGCTGACGCTTCAACCCACCCAACAGCTGGGTTGCCGTAAAGATTGCAGTCTAGAAAACCCTATGGGGCAGTTCAGCTCTGTCATAAAGGGGCCCTGGTGGTATAGTGGTTATGTGCATGGCTGATAAAGGAAAGGTTGATGGTTCAAACCCACCAACCATTCCTGGGGAAAAGATTACAGTCTAGGAAACCCTGTGCAGCAGTTTGACTCTGACTTGTAGGGTCATATGAGTCAGAATCAACTTGATGAAAATGGATTTGGTTTTGGTTTACAAGTCAAAAATGGACTCTACAGTACCTAACAACCTACACATACTGTAATATACATTTTTATAAAAATGGAATCATACTATATTGCTTTATGCTCAGTTTTCTTCATTTAACAATATATTGTGGATATCTCTTCACATCACTTAGAATAAACCTACAGCTTCATTTTCCATGCCTACATTGTATGAGGGCCAAGACGCAGGTATTTGAACAGAACATGGGAACACTAAATGGTTTAAAATTAGGAAAGGTGTGTGACAGGGTTATATTCTTTCACTATACTTATCCAACCTGTATGCTGAGCAAATAATCCAAGAAACTGGGTTCTATGAAGAAAAACATTGCATCAGAATTGGAGGAAGACTCATTAACAACCTGTGATAATACAAATGATACAACCTTGCTTGCTGAAAGTGAAGAGGACTTCAAACACTTACTGATGAAGATAGAGCACAGCCTTTGGTATGGATTATATCTCAATGTACAGAAAACAAAAATCCTCACCACTGGATCAATAACAACATTCTTATCAATGGAGAAAAGATTGAAGTTGTCAAGGACTTCATTCCTCTTGGATCAACAACTCGTGGAAGCAGCAGTCAAGAGATCAAACATCGTATTGCATTAGGCAAATCTGCTGCACAAGACCTTTTTAAAGTGTTGAAGAGCAAAGATGTCAGCTTGAAGACTAAGACGTGCCTGACCCAAGCAAGCCATGGTATTTTCAATAACTTCCTATGCATGTGAAAGCTGGACAGTAAATAAGGAAGACCATACAAGAATTGATGCTTTTGAGTTATGGTGTTGGAGGACAATATTGAAAGTGCCATTGGGCTGCCAAAAGAACCAACAGACTCGTGTTGGAAGAAATGCAGCCAGAGTACTCCTTGGAGACCAGGATGGCCAAGCTTCATCTCTCATACTTCGGACATATTGTCAGGAGGGACCAGTCGCTGGAGAAGGATATCATGTTTGGTAAAGTGGAGGGTCAGAGAAAAAGAGGGAGACCCTCCCCACCCCGCCAATTAGATGGATTGACCAAGTAGCAGCATCGATGGACTGAAATGTGGCAACAATAGTGAGGTTGGCCGAGGATCGGGCAGTGTTTCATTCTGCTGTGCATAAGGTCGCTATGGGTCGGTACCAACGCAATGGCACCTAACAACAGCAACAACAGTTGTACGAGAGCGAGTCAAAAATTATCTGTACTCTGGTTTTATTAAATGCCCTATCATGTTCATGGCTGATGACAACATTGAGCGTGCACATGAAAAGATTCTGTCAAATAGACAAGTGACAATGGATTATGTGGTAAATCATTTGCAAATCAGCCATGACTCTGCCTATGACCCACCATAGACTTGGGTTTTGAAAAGTTTGTGTGAGATGGGTACTGAAATAACTCACGGAAGAGCATAAACAGAGTGTTTGGACATCTGCAAACAACATTTGGACCGATACCCAAAGGAAGATAAAAGTTTCTTTAAAAAACTCGTTACTGATAACAAAACATGAATTCAACACTACAAGTCTGAGAGTAATTGGCAGAGTACAGAATGGAAACATCCTCAATCGCCAATCAAGAAAAAGCTTAAAAAGTTGTGACGTATTAAAGCATCCTCCCTATAGTCCTGATCTTGCTCCATTGGACTTTCACCTGTTTGGTCCCCTGAAGGCAGCCTTTCGAAGAAGATTCACCTCTGAAGAAGTGAAGACAGAGGTGCATTTGTGGCTCTCAACTCAGTCTAAAACATTTTAAAATAAGGGAATACAAAAGCTTGTTGGCAGATGGGCAAAATGTATTGAAAACCAAGGAGATTTATGCTGAAAAATTATATATTTTTCTTTTCTAAAAGTTGATTAAAATAAATTCTACAGCCAGAGTGCAGATAATTTGCCTCACCCTCCTATCTCATTATATGAATATCCCTGATTCATTTAACCAATCCTTTATAGATGAACATTTACTTCCCCACCATCCCAGTTCTTTGATATATAATCAATACTTCAAGTAACATCATTTTACATGTAATTTTTTAAAATTTTATTTTAGAAAGTTGATATTTTCTTTAGGATAAAAACTTAGGGGTGCAATTAAAGGTTCAAAAGTTACAAACACTGAAAAATTCTGATAAACTGACCTTTAGTAGGTGGTGCCCATTTACACACCTATAGCAGGACTTGAGACTGGGGGTGTCTCCAACCTGAGCCCACCTTGAGGAATGTTTGGTTTTTGTTTTGTTTTTTCAACCTTTGCTAAAGTGATAAGTAAAAACTGATACCTTGGTGTTTCTTTGCCTGTGAAATTCAACCTATTTATATATACTTCTTGGACATTTGTACCTCGTCTTTGATTAAAAAAAAATACACACCACAAATATTTTAACTTATTGTTACAAAGCTGAAAACAGCTAATGTTTTAAAGGTTGACAACTGGAAAGATATTAACAGCAAGTCATGTTCAATGTTGACATCTTCATTTTACAGAGTTTTCCAACAGATGTGCAAAGGAGCAGCAGTGTTCAAGAGCAAAGATGTCAGCTTTAGGACTAAGGTGTGCCTGACCCAAATCATGGTTAAGAGAACCTGGATATGAATCAGATAGGTGAAGGTTCAAATCCTGTCTCTGTCACTCACTCTTGTTGACCTTGTTTAAGTTCTCTGAGTCTCATATTATTCATCATTAACTCATCATCAAAATGGGAACAATGAGAAATATGGGAAGATATATAAAGTAGACAGACTCCAGATGTGGCGCTGTAGGATCAGCACTGGACTGTGAACCACAAGGTTGGCAGTTCAAACCCACCAACTGCTCCTTGGAAACCCTGTACAGGGTCACTGTGCATCAGAATAGACTCGATGGCACCTAATACAAACAACAACATAAGTATCAGTATTATAATGAAATGTACCAAGACCTGGGGTTAAAAACACAAAAGCAAAGTACACTCTCAGCATTTCTCAAGTTGACAGAACTAAAGAAAAAATTCAACCTTAACTTGAAATATTGAAGGATTCTATTGGCAGCATCGATGGACTCAAGCACGGCAACAATTGTGAGGTTGGCCCAGGATCGGGCAGCGTTTTGTTCTGTTGTGCATAGAGGCGCTATGAGTCGGTACCAACTCGATGGCACCTAACAACAACAACAATTGGCAAAATATTAGATGATGAAGAAATAGTACATGTTCAACAATTTCAAGAGTTATCATGTGATCAAGAACCAATGATACTGAAGGAAGAAGTCCAAGTTGTACTCAAGTCATTGGTGAAAAACAAGGCTCCAGGAATTCATTACAAATGGAAATTTTTCAACAAACTGATGTAGCCCTGAAGGTGTTCACTCACCTATGCCAAGAAATTTGAAAGACAACTACCTGGCCAATCAATAGAAAGAGATGCATATTTGTGCCTATTCCAAACAAAGATGATCTAACAGAATGCAGAAATCATCAAACACTTTGATTAATATCCCATGCAAGTAAAATTTTGCTAAAGATAATTAAAAAATGTCTGCAACAGTATATTGACAGAGAACTGCCAGAGATTCAAGCCAGATTCAGAAGAGGGTATGAAACAAGGGATAAAATTGTTCATCTCAGATGGATCTTGGCTGAAAGCAGAGAATACCAGAAAGATGTTTACTTGTGTTTTATTGACTATTCAAAGGCTTTTGACTATGTAGATTATGACCAACTATGGCTAACATTGTGAAGAACAGGCTTCTAGAGCACTACACTGTGCTCATGAGGAACCTGTATATAGACCAAAATGTTGTTCAACAGAACAAGGGGATACTGAATGGATTAAAATCAGAAAAGGTGTGCTAGGGTTGTATCCTTCCACCATACTTATACACTCTATATGCTGAGCAAATAACCCAAGAAGCTGGATGATATGAAGAAGAATGTGACATCAGGATTGGAAGGCGACTAATTAACAACCTGCGCTATGCAGATGATGCAAACTTCCTTGCTAGAAGAGAAGAGGACTTAAAATACCTACTGATGAACATCAAAGACTACAGACTTCAATATAGAGTGCACCTCAAAGGAAATGAAAATCCTCATAACTGGACCAATAAATAGTATCATGATAAAGGAAGAAAAGATTGAAGTTGTCAAAGACTTCATTTTGCTTGTATGTACAGTCAACACTCATGGAAGCAGCAGTTAAGAAATCAGACGATGTATTGCATTGAGCAAATTTGCTGCACAAGACCTCTTGGCAGTGTTCAAGAGCAAAGATGTCAGTTTGAGGAGTAAGGTGTGCCTGACCCAAATCATGGTATTTTCAATTGCCTCATATGCATCTCAAAGTTAGACAGTAAATAAGACTTACAGTAGAAAAATTGATGCCTTTGAATTATGACATTGGAGAAGAATATTAAAAGTACCATGAAAGAAAAACCAAATTTATGTTGGAAGAAGTATCGTCAGAGTGGTCCTTGGAAACCAGGATGGCGAGTCTTTGTCCCTTTGGACATGTCTTCAGGAGGAATCAGTCCATGGAGAAGGACATCAAGCTTGGTAAAGTGGAGAGTCAGTGAAAGAGGAAGACCCCCAATGGGATGGAATGAGACACCGTGATAACAGCAATGGGTTCAGTAGTAACAGTAGTTGTGAGGATGGCGCAGGACTGGACAGTGTTTTGTTTCTGCTGCACACAGGGACAATATGAGTCAGAATTGACCAGATGGCACCTAACAACAACACTATGAGAAGCACCTGGCACACGATGAGCAATCAACTAATGGTTGCTTTTATTCCTAGTTAGAAAACACTGAAACCATCCAAAATAAATAAATGAACAAAAGAACTAAAAAGCAAGAACTACAACCAATAAATAAGCCTGTGGTAATAACAGACCCACTGCCATCAAACTGATTCAGATGCACAGATACCCTATAGGATAAAGTACAACTGTTCTATAGGGTTTGGGGGGCTATAAATCTTTATGGAAGCAGGTTCGAACTGCTGACTTTTCAGTTAACCAACTCAACTTTAACCCACTGTGCTACCAGGACTGTTTTTAATAATAGCAGCAATGCTAAATTAACACAAACTGCCACCAGCTCTTCCCCTACCTCCTTTGATAAATGAACAAAAACATTTTCAAATGATTAATTCCTGATGCTGAGGAAGGTGTGGTCAAATCGCGCTGCCCTACATCACTGGTGGTGGTGTAATCCGTACCACCTTTGTCGAAAGCAGTTTGGCAATATGTATCATCATACAAGCATGTTTGCAACCTTTGACCCAGACATTTCCTAAGGAAATAATTCAAAATATGGAAAAAAATGATCTGTACAATGATGCTTATGCCTGCATTGTTTATGATAGTGGAAAGTACATTTATTTTCTGCTTAAAGGGTATAAGACTAGTAAAAACACATGCTGCATATCACCAGCCTTTTCAGTTGTGCTATGTAAGCATATTTGCATTAAAAAGAAATTTATTGTCAATAATTTAGGCCTCTAGATAGTCTCTAAATCTTGTTTCAATTCATAGTTGAATTCATTACTTGGGAAAATGTTTAAGAGTTCTACTAATTATTGGTCAGTAGAGAGTCCTGGTGTGATGCTGTACAGGGGTTAATGCGCCAGACTGCAAAGTCACTTGAACTGCAAGGTTGGTGGTTTAAGCTCACCCGTTACGCCTCGGAAACCGTATACAGGGTCGCTATGGGTTGGACCCGACTTGATGGCACTTAACAACAACAATAAGTCTTAAGTTTATTTTCTGGTGAAGCTTGGAGAAACTTTAAACTACAGTAATTAAAAAAAAAGGAAAAGCATTCTTCATTTGTGAATCAGTTTGCACAAGGAAAAACCATTGTTGAAACTTCGTTTTTACAATCATCCCCGCATCATTAGCACAATTCTGGTAGCTAACCTCAAGGTCAGCAGTTGGAAACTACAAGCGGTTACGAGGGAGAAAGACGAGGTTTTCTGCTCCCATAAAGATTTACAGCCTTGGAAACCCTATTCAGGGTTGCTATGAGTCGGAACCGATTCCACCGCACACCACCACCCCCACCACCACCATAAACACAGACCTCGCTTAGAACTAAGAATGAGGTATTTTTCTTCCTCCTGTTCCCCTGGGTCTCAGTTTCCTCATCTGTAAAGGGAGTGGCTTGGTGAATCTACCCTGGATTCGGACCGGTGTGACTGTTCGCTGAGCTGCGCTTGGCAGCGGTGGACATGAGTCATATCCTCTGTTACATCCCTTGTGCTTTGTGGTGCAGGCGGACCCCAACAGCGCCGCGCGAAGGCAGGAGCGCGCAGAGACTACAGAGCCAAGTCCAAGTTGTGCCTTCTGCCACCGGGCCCTTGAACGGTGAGGCCTTCTTGCTGTTAAATACCACGGTGTAACTGCAGTGAGCGTTACAGTGTTAAATACCAGGCTAGTAATTGCATGAGAGTAGGAGTGGACTAGATGAAAGCGTGCCAGGAGTCGCTGGTCTTGTTATTAGAGAGCCACCATCTCAGGGTTGGGCACATAGCCCAGCCTTCCTCCTAACACAAATCCCCCCAGCAGTGGTTCTCAGATGAAGTGAGCGCCAGAATCACTAGGGAGATTTTTTATATTTCTCATGCCTCAGCCCCACCTACTGAGTCAGCATTGCCAGGGGTGGAGCCCTGACTAATTTTTTTTTAAATCTACCCAAGCAGTTCTGATGAAGTTGCTAAGAATCGTTACTCTAGCTTTTGGGGAGTGGTCCTGTAGATGAGGGCTTATTGTACACTGTGTACCCATTTCCCGTCACTACTTAGGATGAGCAAAAATCTTCTCTGTGGGGTCCTACCTTGTCACTGGAAACGAGCATAATCCCTTCTCTTGGGGATTACTTCTTACCATTCTTCAGCAAGAAATCCTTCAGAAGTAATGAACTGTGTATACTGTAAAGAATGGTAATATAACACCCTTAGTGTTTTAGGAATGCTCACTGGATCAACGATTAGCATATGTGGGTTCAAAATGATTTATTTGAAACTTTTGTTAATTAGGAGTCCCTGGATAGTACAAATGGTTAACAAACTCAGGGTTCTAGTTCACCCAGAGGCACCTCAAAAGAAAGGACTGTTGACCTACTTCCAAAATATCAGCCATTGACATTCCTATGGAGCATAGTTCTACTCTGACACATACGAGGTTGCCACAGGTTGGAATCCACTCAAGAACAACTGCTTCCAGTTAGCTTGAGATGCACCACCTCTAAGATGACAAGGCACTGTGGGCCTGGTCTAATGCTTGACCGATTTACTTTTGTGAGGTCAAGAGTCAAAGAGCTGTTTGGTAATCACTAAATAGACTCTAATAGAAACACATGACTAGGGCTGAAAGACTGACATTTCCTGTTAGAAAGCATTTTGCCACGGGAGTGGGCATTTATTTCTCCTAAGTGTTCTATGAGTTTCCTCTCCCTGAAAAAGAAAACAGTTTGATGTTTGTGCTAAAAATCACCATGTGTCATCTGGGATAGACCATTGCTTAAACCAAGATGTAAGCCTTCACTTTTATATAAGGGGTACTAATGATGCTTGGAATCCTGGTGTGGCATTGTGGGCTAATGCATCAGACTGCAAAGTCATTTGAACTGCAAGTCCGGTGGTTCAAATTCACCACCTGCTCCTTGGAAACCCTATACAGGGTCACTATGAGTCGGAATTGACTCAATAGCACTTAACGAAACAACAACTATGATGCTTACTCATTGGGTCAACCCAGGCCTGTTTTTATTTATCAATGTAAACTCTAGATAATAAAATCTATTTTATTAAGTATATTAATAAAGTATTAAGTATAATAAAGTATAATAAAAATAGTTTGATATTTAAGAAACATTTTGATTACGCATTCCAGGCACTAAATGTTACTATCCCAAATTCCTAATCTAGGCCCTGTAGAATCTCCAATACCAAGACGAGGAGCAATGTCCCAGGCTAAAAGAAACACCATCCCACCTTCCCCAACACAGACGGAAACAAATTTGTGTGTGTGTGTGGTTTGGTGAACATTTACAGAGCAAATTAGTTTGCCATTCAACAATTTATACACATTTTGTAACATTAGTTTCAATTCCCTCAACTGGAAACAGCACTTTCCCACTTCCTCCCAGGGTTTCCCCTTCTGTTCATCCATCTTTCCTGCCTTCTGAGTTTTGTTTTGGGGCAAATACTGCCCTTTTGGTCTCTAATGGTTGATTATTCTGAGGAATACACTCCTCGTGACTGTTAGTGTTCACTTTATGGGCCTGTGTGTTGTTTTGGCTGCAAGGTGGTCCCCAGAGGTGGGTTTAGTTCTTGAAGAGTGTCTAAGGGCCACAGTCAAGGGGGTAAATTTATTCTTTTATGGTGGGCAAGATACAAAGAAAAACACAATTAAGTATAAAATCAGATTTAACATAAAATCCACTGCTAAAGAGTGATGAGGAGACATGTGATTTACACATTGAAATATTGTTCAACTACATAATCCCTGAGGAATTATTAATTACTCATTGTAGAGCTCATTCAGACTCTTGACACTACTGTGTTATAGAGTAGAACACCATTCATTAATGAAAGGGAGGGCTATATATTCTCTCACCAGCCGCTCCTTGGAGACCCTACACAGGGTGGCCATAATTTGGGATGGCATTTAACAACAGCATATGTTCCCTATCATCCACAAGCTATATAATCTTTTAGAGGGTTAGATACATCTTGGATAGGACAAGTTCTTTACGTAAGTACTGAATATTTCCAAAATGTTTTATATATGCAGATAAATTATATATGTATGTGTTGTTGTTGTTAAGTGCTGTCAAGTCAGTTCCGACTCATAGCGACACTGTGTAGGGTTTCCACATAACAGCTGGGGAGCTTGAACCGCCAATCTTATGGTTCAAACGGACCCTACAGTCCAGCGCATTAACCCACACCAAGACTCCATATATTTATATATATGTGTGTGTATATGTATATATATATATGTATGATGTGTGTGTGTGTATATATATATATATATACATACACACATATATACACACACACACATATATAGTTGCTAAGTAGGTTCTAACTCATAGTGACCCTATATAGGGTTTCCCAGGAGCAGTTGGTTGAGTTTCAATTGCCGACCTTGCAGTTAACAGTCTAGTGCTTATCCTACAGCACACCAGAAGACTCTCTCTCTGGGTTTGAACTGCCAACCTTGCAGTTAATAGTTCAGTGCTGATCCTATAGCACCACACCACAAATCTATATATCTCTATCTGAATACATACATACATACATATATATATATATATGTTGTTGTTGTTGTTAAGTGCCTTCGAGTTGGTTCCGACCCATAGCGACCCTGTACTATATACTAAATGTAAAATCTTATTCCTCTGTTATTTCTGGTGTGGAACTTTGAATTTAAGAGTATGTTTTCCCTGCTTTGTTTGGTTTAAAACAGCCTTCTTGAATAGACTGTTTAGTAAGATTTTCATGCACAAAGAAGTTTAAAAGAATCAGGAAAAGAAAGTCATGTGTTGAACTTATTTCACTTGAGTGAGATCCAAGGTTTCCACTTGGGGGAGCAGATGTTCAACTACCCTGAATGAGGGTGGAGACAGAAAATGAGGTGTGAGAAAATATATGACTCAGGAGGAGAGCATGTTTTTCCAAGAGGGAAATGGCCTGGCTCTGCAGCCCCCACACTACAAACTCCAGGCGCTGGGCCTCTTTCTGCCAGCTTCAGGCCCAGACACAGATGGAAGCATGCATTTGCTAAGCATTGCCTCTGGCTCATGGCTGAGGAATCGTCTTATCCCTGCTTCAGAGTTGGTCCAGGATGGCTTGGACACAGAGACCTCCACACTAAGAATGAGTAACTTTCCCTTGGGCTACTACTGTATCTCAGGGGTTGAGCAAGAGCTATGTTAAGAATTGTTATTAATAAAAGTCTTTGGGAGGAATTAAAATTTCTGTAAAGGAGGGAGAACAAAGTTGGGTGCCTGGGTCTCTTGGTAAATGACAGTTGTAATCACTCCTCTCTGGTGCCTCCTGGTGGCTTTGTGCAACTTCTGTTAGCCTCGAATACTCTTGTAACCTTTGTTGTTAGTGCCGTGGAGTCGGTTCCAACTCATAGCTACCCTGTACAGGGTTTCTGAGACTATAAATCTTTACGGGAACAGAAAGTCTCATCTTTATCCTGCAGAACAGCTGGTAGTTTTGAACTGCCGACCTCGAGGTTAGCAGCTCATTTTATAACCAGTACACTACCAGAGCCCCTGCAGCCTTTAGTTCCCCCAGATATAGAGTAACACTCACCTTTCTAAGGTATTTTGATACAATCAGTTTATATTCATAGAGCCAAAGAGCCTAGTATTGACATATCTCAAAGCTTCTTCCCATATTAAGAATTGATTTTGAGAAAAGTATATGAGGAAAATCCAAAAATAGGTAGATTTATAATTCCATACTTCAGATTTCTATTTTGTTCATGTGTTGGCATTGGTGTGGTGCTGTAGGTTAAGCACTGCCCTGCAAGGTTGGTTTGAACCACAAGGTTGGCAGTTGAAACTCAACAACTCTTCCTTGGAAACCCTATACAGGGTCACCATAGTCCGAAATGACTTGATGACACTTAACAACAAGAACAAGGTATTGGGCACGGAGCTGGTAGCATAGTGGGTTACGCTTTGGGTCATCAGTTTGAATCCACCAATGACTCTGTGGGAGAAAGATGAGACTTTCTGTTCCAGTAAAAATCTATAGCCTCAGAAACCCTATAATGCTGAACCAGTTCGAAGGCACACAGTAGCAGCAGGCTGGGCTGCTAACCAAGATGGGGCATTAAAACCCACCAGCTGCTCTCTGGGAGAAAGATGAGGCTGTCTGCTCCCATAAAGATTTATAGCCTCAGAAACCCAATAGAGGGCCAGTATGAGTTGGAATTGACTTGGTGGCAGTGGTTTTGTTTTGTTTTGTTATATGATTAGACATTATCCTCAATGGAGCAAAACAGATTTATTTGCTCATTTGTGTTTTTAAGAGGCACACCACAAAACATATATTAACTATTTGTACATGTACAATTTAGTGACGTTGGTTACATTCTTCAAGTGGTGCCAGATATTCTTTCTCAATATTCTTTCATGAATTGTTTGACCAACAACAACATAAACTCACTGCTTCTAAAGTTCCCATGAAATCTTTCTGCTTGCTGTTATCAGTTTAATGTCATAATGATAATTCTGTGAAAGAACACAACACTCGAGGCAGATGCTCTTTTCCATTTAAGCTAAAGTCCTGTTTTGTTTGACAATGACTTCAAGGAGGGGAAAAAAAAAAAAAAAAAAAAAAAAGAGGTATCTTCAAGGGATAGTTTTAGTTTAAATTTTAACAATGTAGTTTCAGGGGTTCATTTGGACTCAATGGCTCCAGTATGTCTGGATTCCATGGGAATTTAAAATCCTATAACATATTCATTTTTAATGTTTGGTGTACATGTTCTTATCAGGTCAAATTGTCCTGCATGTGGTTTCTTATGTGGGAACTCTCTCCAACATATAGGGGATCTCTGTGTGGAGAATGACACATGATCCCTACATTATTCCAGGTTGTGTGACATAAGAAATTTAACATTTGTTTCAGCGATACTTGCTGTCTCCCTGTTACTAGAAGTATACTTAAAGTTCATGGGATTTTATGCACCTTTCCCAGGAAACAAAAAATGGAGAAAAGAGGTCACAGAAGAATTCGCTGTGGAAGGTTTTCAATCATCATTCAAGAAAACCCATTAGACCTGTGTTCAAGTTGCAGTAAGTAGAAAGGTCTGGGGCTCCTCACCACGTGGTTAGCTCATGGTGGGATCCAATCTTACTATCTGCTACTCTGTATAACATTCCCCCAGACTGGACTGTTATACTTTTATGTAAAATATTAAAGACTTTGTGAATAGATTTAAAATAATCCATAGTCCAGTAGTGTGAAGAGCCAACACTTAGTTCTGACTGGAATCATGGGGCCCCATGGACTAGCCACCAAGGACCCTCAATTCTCTGTGCCATCACTCTTCCACCATAATCCATAAATATACCTGGCAAGGTTACCAGGACCTTAGTAGCACCAGCTTGTCTAAATACAATTCAAAGAAGCAGAGAAATGAAAGGAGACTGAGGGGCTACCCCGTGCAGGAATTCAATGGCTTTTTGTCATAGGATCTTTTCTCCAAAGAGAGTTTAAGCAGAAAAAAATCCTCTGGCAGACCTGCCTTGGTGAAAAAGAGGTGAGGCAAAAGACCTGCCTGCTCAGGCACCTTCTGTGCTTGAAAATGCCTGCCAGAGCTTGATCTACCCACATTATACATGAGGAAATGGCCCGAGAGCCAACAGGGCCTGCCTACACATTCATACAGCCTGTTTGCACAGAGCCTTGCCTCAACTCAGTATGGCTGTTCTGTCACATTTCATTTTGTGCTAGCCTCTCAGGAGATGGTACATTTTCATGTAATAATAATAATAATAAAACCAAGCCAGTTGCTATTGAGTTAGGTCTGACTCATGGAAACCTGCGTCCTGGTGCTGGGAAGCTGCTTGGACCTTCTGAGTCCCATGTACCCATCTCCCTGGCCATGCTTCCATGGCCTGGCCTTCCTGGAAGTCCTCCACTGCCCACAGTCGGCACAACAGACTCTAGACCTGCACCAGGCACATGTGCTCTCTGTGGCACTGAGGGCAAGTCATGATTCAGGGTTTTTGGTGGGCTTATGAATTTCATGTAGGGGAAACTGTCTTTCCAATTACCTGCCTAATAAGACACAAGCTCTTTGCCACAGCAGATTCTGAGAGAAAGAATGAGGCTGTGTCAGGACAAACTTAGAAAAACATCTACAGATGAGATGATCTGGCAATTCAGTGGGCCATATTCTCATACATCCATTCATCTGACAGACCCTAACTGAACACCTCTGTGTGCTAGGCAGAAGACTGCTGGGGGCCCAGTTGTTACTCAACTACTAACCAAAAGGCCAGCGATTTGAACACACCAGCTGTTCTGAGGGAGTGAGATGAGGCGGTCTGCTTCCATAAAGATTCATGGGGCAGTGTTACTTTGACCTAATGGAGTCCTGGTGTGGTGCTGTGGGTTAATGTGCCAGACTGCAAAGCCGGTTTGAACTGCAAGGTCGTTGGTTCAAGCTCACCAGCTGCTCCTTGGAAACCCTATACAGGGTCGCTATGAGTCGGAATCGGCTCGATGGCACTTGACAACAACAACAATGGAGTCCTGGTATGGTGCTGTCGGATAAGCACTGGATTGCAAGGTTGGTTTGAACCGTGAGGTCGGCAGTTCAAACCTACCTACTGCTCCTCGGAAACCCTACATAGGATTGCTATGAGTCAAAACCTACTTATCTACAATAGGGTCGAAAGGTATTGGAATTGAGTAGATGGAATTGAGTAGAATCCCTGGATAGCATAAATGTTTCCATGCTCAGCCACTACCTGAAACGTTGGCAGTTTAAGTCCACTCTAAGGTACCTCAGAAGAAAGGCCTGACAATCTCCTGAAAGATCACAGTGACAAAAAGCCCTACGAAGCACAGTTCTATTGTGACACCATGGAGTCTCCTTGAGTCAGAATCAACTCGATAGCAACTCATTTTTTATTTTATGCTCTAGGCACTTCTTGAGACTTTCACATCAGGATTGTAACTTATCAAACCATCTCTCAGTTGTTGGAAGGGGACCCCAAATGTCACTCATAGGCTGGGAGTGCCCCTTGGTATCACAGCTTGGGGAAGTTGACACTGGGGCCTCAGCATACCTGGCACAGTTAAAGGTTTGCTCTTCACATTTTGTAATCAAGAAGCTCATACATTCTTTAAATCACGTGGGCTTTTTCAGGTTCTGACTCAGGAGGCAGCTTCTGTTCTGATTCCCTCATGGGACTGCAGAGTAATCAATGTGAGAATTGCGGCGCTAAGATTTCTAATTCCAGAAGAGTTAGTGGTAAAGAACTGCCTAAAGGTGAGACACTCTGGGGGCCTTAGAGAAGATGGCATCTGTGGGGACAACTGTCATTCCCAAGCAACAGGTTGTTGCCTTGTTCTCTCCTCTTTTTAGAATTTCATTATAGATACATCACCCCAGGACAGAATTACTGAAATTACAGGGAAAGTGGTGCTTTTGTACAGCTCCAATCTTTAGATGAAAACCAAAACGCTTCACCTGGTGAAACCTTCCCTGGTGATAAAGGACCCTGGTGCTTGCTGATTGCTACACCAATGCAATCACAAATGGTACGAATCACAAATGGTTGCTAAGTAAATGACTGACATGCGCTGTAGAATAAGCACTGGACTGCTAACCAAAAAGTCGGCAGTTCAAACCCACCAGTCGCTCCTTGGAAACCCTATACAGGGTTGTTATGAGTCAGAACTGACTCCACAGCACTAAAGAACAATAAAAAAAAATTATTGCTAATATACAGAAGTGACTGGTGCTTTCAATATATCCCTACTAAATGTCAGCATGTATGAAAATAGACTGTACTATTTCAAATACGCTCAGGTAACACAAGAGTTAAGCACTAGACAGCTAATCAAAAGGTTGGCAGATCTAATCTACTCATCGACTCCACAGGGGAAGGACCTGGAGATTTGCCTCTGCAAAGATCACAGCCTAGAAAACACTCTGGGAGCAGTTCTCCTCTGTCGCATGGGGTCACTATAAGCTGGAATCAACTTGAGAGTACCTACCAACTCAGAAACCTGATGCGCAGTTGCTATGAGTTGAAACCTACTCCATGGTACAACACCACCACCATCATCATATTGTTAATTTCTAATGCAAAACAACAACAACAACCAAAACACTGTCTTTGGAAAGAAAATAAAATTTCCACAAAGATTTATTTACAAAGATGAATAAAACATGATCCCTCTCACCCAAGAAACTTACAGTATATTGAGAGAAAAAGGAGCTCTGGTAGCTTAGTGGTAACGAGTTGGGCTGTTAACCTCAAGGTCAACTGTTCAAAACTACCAGCCATTCCACAGGAGAAAGCTGAGGCTTTCTGCTCCTGTAAAGATTTCCAGCCTCGGAAACCCTATACAGTATTGCTATGAGTCAGAACCAACTCCATGGCACACCACCATCACCATTGAGACGTAGGAGTTAATGTTCAAATAAGGGACGGTCAAGGCAAACAGTGGTGAGTGTTGACATCAAGGTCAAAGTGCACCCAGGAAACACACAGGATCTCTGGGCACTCTCTATTTCCTGGAATTATCTTAGTGTTATAATTGTTAGCTACTGACTCTGCTTCTAACATGGAGAGGGCTTCAGGAATGCATTTGGTTTTGTCTCTTGGAAAATACCATCTTCTGTATTTTTCAGATGATGTAGCTGATAAAGCCTAGAGATGGTAAACAACAGGCCCAGGCCCACAATTATTATACTCGGGAACATAGTCTCCTGATCCTGTCTGCTAATAAAAGTTTCTGAAAGTTGAATTTCTTTTCCTGCATTCAGAAACATTGATGTGAATTTCTTTCTTACTATGGTCTGTTTCTTAGTTATTAAACTTTTATTAAATATTTCATTCACACAGAACAGTTTAGAATATGATACCAAGATACCTACCATTTGGGAAATCATTGGGTATCTTTGTGTTGTTGTTGTTAGGTGCCATCAAGTCGGTACTGACTCATAGTGACCCTATGCACAACAGAACGAAACACTGCCCGGTCCTGGGCCAACCTCACAATTGTTTCCACGCTTGAGTCTATGGATGCTGCCATTTGGCCAATCCATTTCACTGAGGGTCTTCCTCTTTTTCTCTGACTCTCCACCTTAACAAA
>NW_006408603.1:9996548-9998377 GCF_000296735.1 Chrysochloris asiatica
GAAGTCCTTGACAACTTCAATCTTTTCTCCATTAATAAGAATGTTGTTTATTGGTCCAGTGGTGAGGATTTTTGTTTTCTTGACATTAAGATGTAATCCATATCGAAGGCTGTGCTCTTTGATCTTCATCAGTAACTATTTTAAGTCTTCTTCACTTTCAGCAAGCAAGGTTGTATCATCTGCATATTGATTGCAGGTTGTTAATGAGTCTTCCTCCAATCCTGATGCCATGTTTTTCTTCATAGAACCCAGCTTCTCAGATTATTTGCTCAGCATACAGGTTGACTATATATGGTGAAAGAATATAACCCTGTCGCACACCTTTCTTAATTTTAAAACATTCAGTGTTCCCATGTTCTATTCAAACAATTGCCTCTTGGTCCAAGTACAGATTCCTCATGAGCACAATTAAGTGTTCTGGAATACTCATACTTCTCAATGCTGTCCATAGCTTGTCATGATCTACACAATCAAAAACCTTTGCATAGTAAATAAAGCACAGGTAAACATCTTTCTGATATTCTCTGCTTTCACACAAGATCCATTGGACATCAGCAATGATATCCCTCATTCCACAACCTCTTCTTAATCCAGCTTGAGCCTCTGTAAATTCTCTGTCAATGTATGCTTGCAGCCGTTTCTGTATTACCTTGAGTAAAACTTTACTCACATGAGATATCAAAGATATTGTCTGATGATTTCTACATTCCATTGGGTCACATCTCTTTGGAATGGGCACAAATACGGATCTTTTCCAATCAGATGGCCAAATAGTTGTCTTCCAAATTTCTTGGCATAGATGAATGAGTGCCTCCAGTGCCGCATCACTTTCTTGAAAGATTTCAATTTTGATTCCATCAATTCCTGGTGCCTTGTTCTTCACCAATTCCTTCAATGCACCTTGGACTTCTTCAGCTTCCTCTTGGTCTATGTACAGATTCCTCATGAGCACAATTAAGTGTTCGGGAATACTCATTCTCTACAGTGTTGTCTATAGCTTGTCATAATCCACACAATCAAAAGCCTTTGTGTAGTCAATAAAGCACAGGTAAACATCTTTCTGATATTCTCTGCTTTCAGTCAAGATCCATCTGATGTCAGCAATGATATCCCTCATTCCACATCTTCATCTGAATTTGGCTGGAACTTCTGGAAGTTCTTTGTCCTTGTGTGGTTGCAGCCTTTTTCGTATTATCTTTAGCAAAATTTTACTTGCAACCCATATTAATGATATTGTCTGATGATTTTCACATTCCGCTGGATGACCTCTCTTTGGAATGGGCACAAATATGGCTCTTTTCCAGTCAGATGTACAGATAATTGTCTTCCAAATTTCTTGGCATAGATGAGTGAGTGCCTCCAGTGCTGCAGAAGTTTGTTGAAAGATTTCAGTTTGTTCATCAGTTGTCAGTGCCTTGTTCCTTGCCAATGCCTTCAATGCACCTTGGACTTCCTCCTTCAGTATCATTGGCTCTTGATCATATGCTACCTCTTGAAACACTTGAACATTAACCATTCCCTTTTGGTACAATGACTCTGTGTATTCCTTCTATCTTCTTTTGATGCTTTCTGCATCATTCAATAATTTTCTCAGAGAATCTTTCAGTAACAAAAGTCGAGGCTTGAATTTTTTCTTCAGTTCCCCCAGTTTGAGAAATGCTGAGCGTGTTCTTCCCTTTTGGTTTTCTGACTCCAGATCTTTGCACATTTCGTTATAAAATTTGACTTTGTCTTCTTGAGCTGACCTTTGAAATTTTCTGTTTAGCTCTTGGACCTCCTCATTTCTTCCATTTGCTTTAGCATATCTACACTGGAGAACAAATTTCAGT
>NW_006408603.1:9998894-10003634 GCF_000296735.1 Chrysochloris asiatica
TGGGGAGGTCCATGTGTATAATTGTCTCTTACACTGTCTAATAAGAGCTTTGGTAGTGGTTACAAATTGGGCTGCTAATCTTATGGTCAGTAGTTAGAAACTACCAGCTGTTTCATGGGAGAAAGATGAGGCTTTCTGCTCGTGTAAAGATTTACAGCCTCAGAAACCCTATACTGGGTAGGTATGAGTTGGAACTGACTCCATGGCACATAATGACAACAACAACATGCTGTCTAAAGAAGGTATTTGAAATGAACAAATCATTGGTTTTGCAGAATTCTACCATGTGATCTCCAGCATCATTTCTATCACCAAGGCCATATTTTCCAACTACTGATCCTTCCTCTTTGTTCCCAACCTTTGTATTCCAATCACTAGTAATGATGAATACATCTTGATTGCATGTTTGACCTATTTCAGATTGAAGAAGTTGGTAGAGTTCTCCTATTTCATCCTCCCTGGCTTTAGTGGTTGGTGCGTAAATTTGAATAATAGTGGTATTAACGGGTCTTTCCTGTAGGTACATGGGTATTATCCTATCACAGACAGCGTTGTACCTCATGACTGATCTGGATATGTTCTTTTTGACAATGAATGCAACACCATTCCTCTTCAATTTGTCATTCTTGGCATAGTAAACCATGTGGTTGTCAGATTCCAAATGGCTAATACCAGTACATTTCAGCTCACAAATGCCTAATGTATCAATGTTTATGCGTTCCATTTCATTTTTGACAATTTGCAATTTTCCTAGATTCATACTTTGTACATTCCATGTTCTGATTATTAATAGATATTTACAGCTGTTTCTCTTCATTTTGAGTTGTGCCCCATCAGCAAATGAAGGTCCCATGGGCTTTACTCCCATGGGTTTTACTCCATTTGCATCATCACCGTCAACTTTACTATGAGGAGGCAGCTCTTCCCCATTCGTATTTTGAGTGCCTTCCAACCTGAGGGGCTCATTCCCCGGCACTGTATCTGACAGTGTTTCTCTGCTATTCATAAGGTTTTCAGTGACTAAATATTTGGAAGTAGTTCGTCACTCTTTCTTCCTAGCCTGTCTTCATCTGAAAGCTCATCTGAAACTTGTCCACCGTGGGTGACCCTGCTGGTATTTAAAATACCGGTGGCATAGCTTTTAGAATCACAGCAACTCACAAGCCACCACAGTATGACAAACTGTGTATATCTTAGAGTATATTATAAACACAGGTAGCAAAACTCTTGCTAATTCAATAATTTCTACATGCACAATTCAGTGACACCGATTACATTTATAATCCTTTCCCAAATTATTCTACCACTATTAACAGAAACTTAGTGCCCCATTCCCCTCTCTCCCACCTCTGGTGACCACTATTATTATTATTATTATTACATCATAACCTCTGGTACAGTATTCTATTTCATGTAAGTGGGATCATACAGTATTTGTTCTTTTTTTCTTATTTTACTTTCCCAGGATCAGACATTGTTTCGTTCTGCTGTGCATGGGGTCGCTATGAGTCGGTTCCGACTCGATGACACCTGACAACAACAACGTTTTAAAAGTTTATCCATATTGTAGCACATATAAAGGAGCCTGGTGGCACAGTGGTTTAGCCCGAGAGTGCTAAGCAAAGGTCTGTGGTGTGAACCCACCAGCTGCTCTGTGGGACACAGATGGTGGCAGTCTGTTCCTAGGGATCCCTGGGGGGCAGGTCTACTCTGTCCTAGAGGCTTGTTATCATTCAGAATTGACTTTATGGCAATGGGTTTGGTTAAAAGCATGTATCTTTAAATAGTAATATTTTTATTTTTAAATAGTAATCTTTAAATAGTAACATTCCTTTGTGTATATATGTTGTTCTTAAGTGCCGTCAAGTCGATTCCGACCCATAGCGAGCCTGTATAGGGTTTCCGAGGAGCAGCTGGTGAGCTTGAACCACTGACCTTGCAGTTCAAATGGCTTTGTAGTCTGGCACATTAACCCACAGCACCACACCAGGACTCCTTGTGTGTGTGTGTGTGTGTATGTGTGTATATATAGATCATGTTTTGTTATCCATGTATCTTTTGATGCACATTTTTGTTATTGTGACTGTGCTACAATGAACGTTGGTATACAAGTTTCTGTTTTTATATTTCTTTCAATGTTAGGGGTATATACTTCTGATTGGGATGTATGGGTCATATGATAGTTCTGGAGTCCTGGTGTGGTGCTATAGGATAAGCTCTGGGCTGCTAACTGAAAGGTTGGTGGTTTAAGCTCACCAGCTGCTCCTTGGAAACCCTATCCAGGGTCCCTATGAGTCTGAACTGATTTGACAGCACACAACACCAACAGTAATTCTGATTCACTTTTTGAGGAACCAACTTTTCCACAGCTGCTGTATATTTTTGTATGTCCACCAATGGTTAAGAGTTCTAATTTCTCCTCCACAACACTGACAACTGTCATTTTGTATGGTTTTTTGTTTTGTTTTTGAGGTTTTTTTACTCACCAGTCACTCCTCAGAAATCCTATACAGGGTCGCTGTAAGTCAGAACAGACTCAATGGTGCTTAACAACAAAAACTAAGGAAAGGAGCACTGGTAACATAGTGAGTTACACATTAGGTTGCTAACCACAAGATCAGCAATTCAAATCCACCAGCAGATCCTTGGGAGAAAGATCAGGCTTTCTGCTTCCATAAACATTTACAGTTTCGGAAATCATGTACGGGGTCACTGATTTGGAACCGACTTGAAGGCCCATCACCACCATGAAAGACTCAGAACCCTGGTGATTTTGTGGGATAAGCATTGGACTGCTAACTGCAAGATTGGTGGTTCAAATCCACCAGCCACTCTGTGGGTAAAAGATGAGGCTGCCTGCCCCATTAAAAACTTATAATCTTGGAACCCAAGGAGCAGCTCTGCTCTCCTATTGGGTCACTGTGAGGTGGAATTGACTCTATGGCAGTGGGTCGGTACAACTATGAGGAGGACTGGTGGCACCGTGGCCACGTGTTCGCCTGCTAACCCAAAGGTTAGTGGTCCCAACCCATCAGCTGCTCTGTTGTAGAAAGCTGTAGCAGTCTGGTTCCATCAAGAGTAAAGCCTTGGAGGGAGAAGAGCGGAGTGTGGGACCCTATCCAGAGAAGCAGCAACGCCAGAGATGGAGGCAGAGACGATGATGTGGAGAGATGGAGTGGCTGGGGATCTAGACTCAGGGAGGGAGAGGGGCTGTGTGCTGACGGCTGGGAGACAGGCTTGCAGGGTATACTCTTTGGTTGTTTGAATGATTATATATTCCTGAATGCTTTGGTATACAGCCAAAAAAAAAAAAAGAGGGAATGAAAGTAAATAATGATGCATGGATGGGATTGCAGTCATTGCAATGAAACAAAATATGATAGAATGAGTGTAAAGCTGATGTTCTCCCATGTAAATTATCACTTAATTTACAATAAAAACTTAAAAAAAAAAAAAGATTAAAGCATTGGAAACCCTACAGGGCAGTTCTACTGTGCCCTATAGAATCACTGTGAGTTACAATGGGCTCTGTGGCAACAGCTTTGGTTTTGGATAATGATGTTGAGCATTTTTTCATGTACATGTTGGCTATCCGTATATCCTCTTGGGTGAAATGTTTATTCGAGTCATTTGCCTATTTTTCGATTAAGTGGTTTGTCTTTTTGTTGGTAAATTTTTAGGAGTTCTTATCTATTCTGGATATTAAAATGAGATCATTTCTGATACTCTGAATTTAACCATAGCTTCCATATTTCAGCTTGTTCAAAATCAAAAAGGATCTGTTCCCAGAGAACAAATATGAAACCTCCTCAAGGTGAACATGAACCCATGCCAGAAAAGTAAGTGTGATTTTATTATTACTTAAGGTACCAAAACCAGCTACCATTGGCTGGGGGCATATGATTGTCTTAGTGCTTGAACTACCTGTCCAAGATCACCTAGGTCATAATTGTAGAGAGTCAGGATGCAAACCTAAGTTGATCTAAAACTCATTTTAAATGTCATATTTTAATGTCAAAAGCATGCAGTCATTGCTAGGTAGTGGGGACACAGTGACAGGAAAAGTCCCCCATGGTCCCCACCCTCATGGAGTTTACAACTTGTTGGAAGAGCCAGTCATCCTTTGTCAGAGCCAAGAAGTACAGAGTCTAGGGACCTGGTCTAAGCTTCAAGGACACTGAGCTCCAAGGATAAATATGAATTAACAAGGGGCTAGAGGATAGGTTTGAGAAACATTCCAGTCTGTATAAGTTGAATCTCTCCAGTGGGAAGTAGGCAGACCCTTGGCAAGTTTAAGGACAGTGCGCTGGAGCCCCAAAGAGGGAGTGGCTGTGGGGCCACAGGAGGTTGGTGAGGGATGGTCAGTGGGATGGGAAGCCCGTGATGCTTTTAAGCAGGAAGTTTTTGTTTAGCGTTTTCATGTTTTTAAAAAGATCCCTTTGGCTATTGGTGGGTAGGTGGAGGCAGAGTGGCTGGTAGGTTAGAGGAGCCAAGAAGACTTGGAGCACAAAGGCCAAAGAGTAGTATAATGATCCAGGTGAGAGAGGATGGCAGCTGGGCTAAGGTGGTGAAAGTGGAAACAGAAAAGTGTGATGGATTCAAGAGCTACTCAGGAGATGCAATCGACAAGAGCAGTAGCTCAGAGCCAGACCTACTCAGATTGAACCTGCCGCCCATTACAAGGTGGTGTTATAGAATGTTGCCTCTGGAGACTGCTGGGGTTTGCATCTAGATTCTGTG
>NW_006408603.1:10004195-10030953 GCF_000296735.1 Chrysochloris asiatica
AAGTCTTACCATCCTGGGTTCTTAAGGAACATTCTGGCTGTACTTCTTCCAACACAGATTTGTCTGTTCCTCTGGCAGTCCACGACACTAACAATACTGCCTTGGAAACCCTTTGGGGCAGTTCTACCCTGTCCTATAGGGTTGCCTTGAGTTAGAATTGGATTGGTTTGTAAGAAATGACTATGATAAAATCTTGTTGATAGTGGTGAGTGATGTGGATGTAGGGAGATGGAGGACTCTGCCAGGAGGTATTCCTTATGTAGGTGCCTCTGCTACTGAGCTGTCCTTCCTAACTGGAGGGTAGATCCATTGTGCAAGTCAATCTGCAGAACCAACCAAAGTGAATGTGTTAGGGGGACAGAGTGGAAGGGAGGCTCTGAGGTCACAGGCTTTGGAACTGAGATTTCCTGGAAATTCTGTCAGTCACAAGTGTTCTGTGTGCCCAAGAAGTAACACCTACAGAGGGGATCTTAAGCCAGGTAAGGGTGGCTCCATGGCAGATCCGCTGGCAAGTAAGCTCTTGTGCGCCCCCTTAAGGTTGTGAAGAGTATAACTCCAGGCAGTGTCTTTCAGATGGATGTTAATGAACCCTCCCAGAGTTGTACAGTGTACAACGTGAATAACTCTCCATAGGGTCTTTGGCATCCCTCATTCACCTAGTATCGCCCCTAAGTGATAGAATCATGAATAAATAGGCTAGGAGAGATGCTGCTTTGATTTTTCTACTGCTGCTACCTCCTTAGTATGTAAGCTCACTGGTGCTAGAATGAAACTTTAGGAGCCTGCAATTGACAGATGTTTATGTGTGTGTGTACTTGCTTTATAAATATACAGGGTAAGAAGGTTGGCCCCAAAATAATAAACATAGAATAAACATCTCTTTGGAGTCTTGCCTTTCTCCATACCAAAGGAAAAGGAAATTCTAAGAGGATATGCCTTGATGTTCTTCCCCACTTTCTTTAACACACACTGGCCATTACTGAACCAGAGCTGACCTGAAAGGAGGGAGAATGAGCTTGAGGGGGTGCCCCACTCTCTCTAGTATCAATGTGCTTTTGCCTTCCAGAAAAGAGCTTAAGACTTTCATGACCTACAGCTCAGACCTTGCTACACCCTCAGCCTATTCCCATTCCCGAAGGATTTACGGAAGCAAATCCTTAAGTGACTTTAGGAGTGCTGACAAAAAGGAATTTGAGGTGAGGACTTATGGGGGG
The DNA here is from genome assembly GCF_000296735.1 of Chrysochloris asiatica. Classification (NCBI taxonomy): domain Eukaryota; kingdom Metazoa; phylum Chordata; class Mammalia; order Afrosoricida; family Chrysochloridae; genus Chrysochloris; species Chrysochloris asiatica. Next base: position 10,005,410 of record NW_006408603.1, read on the forward strand.
AAAAATTCTAGTCTTGTAGTTCATTAGTTTGGTCTTGGCTATTTTTTAAATTTTTGGCTTTTTAAGTTTTTACAGTGGGGGTGGGAATGAGGAAGTAGGGGAGAGGGTGGAAAATGCTCTGCGGAAAAACAATTTTGTGCTCAGCACCAACCTTAAGACTTTTATTCCCAAATTAGTTCTCAGGGAAATTTCCTGGAGAAAATGTTTTGGCGTGGTTCTTTCCCTCAGCCAAAGGATTCCTCTGGCTCTGACTTAAAGGCGCTGGACTCTGTTCTGGGCTGTGCTCACAATTCTGTTCTCACACAACTCACACAAACAGTGACACAGTGGGTTAGGGCTGTGCCCCAGCAGGTTTCTATTTGCTAGCCAGTAACTCATCTTGGTAGCATACTGGTTAAGAATTGGGCTGCAAACCTCAAGGTCAGCAGTTTGAAACTACCAGTTGCTCCGAGGGAGAAAGATGAGGCTTTCTGCTCCCTTAAAGATTTACAGCCTCGGAAACCCTGTACAGGGTCGCTATGCGTAGTCGGAACCGACTCCAAGGCACATCACCACCACCACCAATTCATCTTGGAGTCCTGGTGTGGCGCTGTAGGACAAGCACTGGATTGCTAAGCACAAGGTTAATGTTAAACCCACTAGCTACTCCTTGGAGACCCTATACAGGGTTGCTATAACCTTAAGGCTACTTTCAAACACACGCACAGCACACACGCATGCTCTTCATTCCCCAGTTACCCTCACTCTGGCCCTTAAATCTTCAGCCAACCCCCATGAGCTTTCCCTTTCTCTCATGGTCACTTTCTCTGCAGCCAGGAATAGCCCAGCAGGTTGCCGACCTCCACCCTGATTCCCGCTCCTGAGTCACCCGCTGGTCTTTTTTCTATCCCTCTCCTTAGCAAATATATTCCACTGGTTTCCTAGGAAACCAGCCCTCAAAAACAGAAACAGACTGTGCAAAAGAGAATACTTCAAAATTCCACCTTGCGATGTTTAATAAGGAGAGAACCCAATGAACAGAAATAGTGATTACGTTTATGTAACTAAAATAGGTGGGTTTTCCTCTGTAGATTTTAAACTCGGCTTTGGATCATGCCCTAAGGACGGCAACTGTTTTGAAAGAAACTACTGATCAAATGATTAAATCAATTTCGGAAGATCTTGCCAAAGCACGAAAACGGAGAAATCAGCTGAAATATTAACCCGTTCAGCCCCAGGCAACCAACGATTAGAAAAGAAAGAAAACGCAAAGAAAATTTTCTTTAAAAAAAAAAAAATTTACACAATTTAGGAAGATGACTTACCCGAAAAAAAAAAAAACACCAAAAATTATATGAAATGGATAATGCAAGTACTCAAATGAAAATAAATTGAATCTTTGATTTTTAAGATACACATCAACCAACAAGTATTTATTTAAAAATAACTCTATGTTCTTCCTAATGCATAATAAAAGAAATCCAAACAATAAAAGAAACTTTTAACCTGTTTAAACAAACCAAGCACTTTGTTGAGAAGTGAATTCTGACTCCTAGTGAATCTATAGGACAGGGTACAAATGCCCCATACTGTCATCTTTACAGAAGCAGGCACATCTTTTTCCCACAGGATGAACCTCTTGGCCTTTTGATTAGCAGCTGAATGTTTAGCCAGGGCACCTTCTTTAACTATTAGTCTGGCAAATTAGGTGAGGATGGGGGAAACAGGCACTGTCATACATTGTTGGTGGCAGTATAAATTGGTACAACCTTTTCAGAACCAATTTGGTGATTATAATCTACAAAATTTCAAAAGCACTTAAGCTTCTGACCAGAAAGTCGACCACTAGGAATTTACTTTGTGGAGAACTCACACAAACATGCCGTGACATGTGTACAAGGGTGACCTGGTTGGTGGTCATCATTATTAAGTGTCATCGAGTTGGTGCTGACTCATAGCAACTCTGCACAGGGTTTTCAAGGAGGGACTGGTGGACTTGAACTGCTCACCTTGCAGTTCAAACCAACCTTGTGGTCCAGTGCTTATCCTACAGTGCCACTCCAGATTCCGGCAGGATGCCGGCATGATGGTCTGATGGTTGTTGTTGGTAGGTACCGTGGAGTCGGTTCCAACTCATAGTGACCCTGTACAGAGTTTCCGAGGCTGTAATGTTTACGGGAACAGAATGCCTCATCTTTCTCCCACGGAACCGCTGGTAGTTTCGAACTGCTGACCTTGAGGTTAGCAGCCCAACTCGTAACCACTACGCTACCAGACCTGTCTGATGGTAGTAGCCTCCAAATGGAATGGATATAAATATTCCAGATGACAGATTCATAAAATAACAACACAGCCATACAATTGATACTCTGTAGTCAGTGAAAAGAAGTGGATTATCTGATCAGAGGTCTAATTATAGCTAGCTAGCTAGCTAGCTAGATGATAGATAGTTGTGACCTCATTGTGAATGGTTTTTTTAAAAGGGCATACATATTTTCTGCAAAGGTACATACAACTCTTAAGTGGTCAGTCCTAAGAAATGGAACAAGGCATTTTAGAAAAAGCATTTTTACCTACTATTTATTATCTTTAATGTATGAAATTCTTAGTTTGGGCTTATATTATACACTAACCTTTGTTTACAGGCTTGAAGTCAGAAACACACAATAAAAATTGGGATATTATGTCTAGAAATAGTGGAATGGGAGCAAGTTTTGCTGTATATTTACACATACACACACCACGACCCCCGTCCAAAAGTGACCATTCATTAAAATTATGAACCAGAGATTGCTTAACTAAATTGGTAGCATTTCATATAGAATGCCAGAGTAAGCTTTTGCTATTAAAACAAGCTTTTGATTTGCTTTTTAAAGACTGATGTATTTATTACACCCTTAATGACAGAACAGATCACCCACCTTTCCTTCACCTCTTTCCTGAGGTCTCCTAACTCCGTTCACTCCAAACCTTCAACAGTTGATTCCTTTAATCCCCAGAATTTGGCTCAGCTGTGAGAAGGGAGTTGAATCTGTTCCCACTTTGAAGATTTTTGTGCTGACCAAAGCAGCTGCTTATTCCTCTAGCTGACTGGCAAATGAGGTATTTTTAACTTTGGGGCTTGAATGGAAATTGGTTTGAGGTACCTTGGAAAAGAAAACAGAGGCTAGCCTGAAGCTACCTCTGACTTTGTAGCTAACTTTACTTTAGGCTGTAGCAGGAATATAGTGAAGGTTTATTCCAACAGAAAAAAGTAGCTGGTTCCATTCTGTTCTCAGAGCCTCCCAGCTTTATCACATCTCTAAATTTAACTGCAATTTAATAACCAGCTTTGTAGGCTGAGCCTCACAGCCCCAGCTCAAGTTCAAATTAATGCACTTCTCTGGCTTGATGCGTTCTTACACGATTCACTACTTCTTAATCCTTTTTATTTTCATTCCTTTCGAAGAATCTGGTGAAAATTACAGGGGCAACCTTCTCCCATATTCTACCCTACTGGTGTGACACTGTAGGATAAGCAATGGACTGCTAACAGCAAAGTCCATGGTTCAAACCCACCAGCCACTCCTCAGAAACCCTATGCAGGGTTGCTGTGAGTCAGAACCCACTTGACAGCACTTAACAACATAGTTAAAAATGAACTCACCCACAACTTTCTACACAATTTAAAGAAGTTAATGGATACCCTGATTCAATCCAGAAAACATAGGTTAGAAAGGACCACCATAAATAAGTATTCCTGATCCTTCAAATTAACCTTTACAGATAAAGGATATGACCTATATATGCCTTATTAAAAACATATTTACTGATTCTGTAGCCTTGGTTGTTTTCACTCCCATGCAACTCCTTTCTTATAGATTTCTCTTCTAATTCGGACCCAGTAGTTGTTGTTAGGTGCCATCGAGTTGGTACTGACTCAGCAACCCTATGCACAACAGAACGAAACACTTCCTGGTCCTGGGCCAACCTCACAATCATTGCTACGTTTGAGCCTATTGATGCTGCCACTGTGCCAATTCATCTCGCTGGGGGTCTTTCTCTTTTTCTCTGACCCTCCACCTTACCAAACATGATATCCTTCTCCAGTGACTGGTCTGTCCTAACAATATGTCCAAAGTATGAGAGACAAAGTCTGGCCATCCTGGCCTCCAAGGAGCACTCTGGCTGCACTTCTTCCAACATGGATCTATTTGTTCTTTCGGCAGCCCATGGCACTTTCAATATTCTCCTCCAACACCATAACTCAAATGCAACAATTCTTCTACAGTCTTCCTTATTCACTGCCCAAATTTCACATACATATGAGGTTATTGAAAATACCATAGCTTGGGTCAGGCACAAATTAGTCCTCATATTGACATCTTTGCTCTTCAACACTTTAAAAAGGTCTTGTGCTTCAGATTTGCCTAATGCACTACGTTCTTTGATTTCTTGGCTGCTGCTTCCATGAGTGTTGATGGTGGATCCAAGCAAAATGAAGTCTTTGACAACTTCAATCATTTCTTCATTGATAAGAATGTTGTTTATTGGTCCAGTGGTAAGGATTTTTGTTTTCTTTGCATTGAGATGCAATCCATACCGAAGACTGTGGTCTTTGATTTTTATCAGTATTTTTAAGTCCTCTTCGTTTTCAGCAAGCAAGGTTGTATCATCTGCATATCACAGGTTGTTAATGAGCCTTCCTCTAATCCTGATGCCACATTTTTCTTTATATAATCCAGTTTTTTCAAGCCAGATTCAGAAGAGGCTGTGGAACGAGGGATATCATTGCTGATGTCTGATGGATCTTGGCTGAAAGCAGAGAATACCAGAAAAATGTTTACCTGTGCTTTATTGACTACGTAAAGGCTTTCGATTGTGTGGATCATGACAAGCTATGGACAACATTGTGAAGTATGAGTATTCTGGAACACTTAATTGTGCTCATGAGGAATCTGTACATGGACCAAGAGACAATTGTTGGAACAGAACATGGGAACACTGAATGGTTTAAAATGAAGAAAGGTGTGCGACAAGGTTGTATTCTTTCACCATACTTATTCAACCTGTATGCTGAGCAAATCATCCAAGAAGCTGGGTTCTATGAAGAAAAACGAGGCATCAGGATTGGAAGAAGACTCATTAACAACCTGCGATAGGCAGATGATGCAACCTGGCTTGCTGAAAGTGAAGAGGACTTAAAACATTTACTGATGAAGATCAAAGCGCACAGCCTTCGGTATGGATTACATCTCAATGTAAAGAAAACAAAAATCCTCACCACTGGGCCAATAAACAACATTCTTATCAAGGGAGAAAAGATTGAAGTTGTCAAGGACTTCATTCTTCTTGGATCAACTATCAACACTCACGGAAGCGGCGGTCAAGGAAATCAAATGACGTATTGCACTAGGCAAATCTGCTGCACAAGACCTTTTGAAAGTGTTGACGAGCAAAGATGTCAGCTTGACGACTAAGGTGCACCTGACCCAAGCCATGGTATTTTCAATAACCTCATATGCATGCGAAAGCTGGACAGTGAATAAGGAAGACTGTAGAAAGAATTGATGCTTTTGAGTTATGGTATTGAAGGAGAATATTGAAAGTGCCATGAACTGCCAAAAGAACCAATAGATCTGTTTTGGAAGAAGTTCAGCCAGAGTGCTCTTTGGAGCCAGGATGGCCAAGCTTCGTCTCTCATACTTCAGACATAGTGTCAGAAGGGACCAGTCGCTGGAGAAGGAGATCATGTTTGGTAAGGGTCAGAGAAAAAGAGGAAGATCCAAGTGAGATGGATTGGCAGGTGGCGGCATATATGGACTCAAGCATGGCAACAGTAGTGAGGTTGGCTCAGGATAGGGCAGTATTTCGGTCTGCTGTGCATAGGGTTGCTATGAGTCAGTGCCGACTCGATGGCACCTAACAACAACAACAACAATAATCCAGTTTCTCGGATTATTTGCTCAGCATACAGATTGAGTAATATGGTGAAAGATACAACCCTGGTGCACACCTTTCCTAATTTTAAACCATTCGGTCTGTGTTCCCTTCTGTTTGAACAACTGCCTCTTGGTCTATGTACAGGTTTCTTATGAGCACAATTAAGTGTTCCAGAATACTCATACTTCTGACCCAATAATAAACCAGAAAACTAGCTTGTGAAGCCTTGTGTCCCTAATGTGGAGTCAGTGGGCTCAGCTTTGTGTGAAGGCAATGTGCTGTGAAGGAGTTTCCTCAGAGTAGAGGCCTCTTGGTGCTTATTTCCTATGTGGAGCCGTGTGAGGCTGCCAGATCATGACAGCAGAACTCTTGGGGACAGGAGATTGCTTTACCTCATAACGAGAAAATTCTAGTCAGCCATTTGAGTAAACTGATAAGATTATGACAAATTTGGTAGTTTAATAATTATCAGTACCTATCTATAAGGGACTGACATCAATTACCCAGAAGTGAGCCAAAACTATAAATCAGACAGCAGCTGCAAGCCTGACTACATATTCAAGGATTTGATAATTTGCTAGAACAGAAATCTTGAAAGTGCTATACTTTCATTATATTATTAATGTTACAGACATACTTTGGAGATATTGTGGATTCGGGTCCAGACCAACGCAATAACGAATATCACAAGTGAGTCACATGAATTTTTTTGGTTTCCCAGTAGATACTGTCTTCATGGTGTGGTGGGTTACCACAAGGTCAGCAGTTCGAATCCACCAACTGTTCCAAGGGTGAAAAAGGAAGCTTTCTGCTCCTATACAGAGTTATAGGTTCAGAAACCCTACATAGGGTTGCTATGAGTTGAAATTGACTTGATGGCAGTAGTTTTTATTATTTCAAGTGTATATTGTTGAAGAGAAGAATCCACTCGATCTGTAATACTGAATTTGCATTGCCGCCTGGAATTTAAAGGCATTTGGTCTGTGGAAGGCTGCAGCCTATAGTTGGAGCAGTGACTAAGTCCAGACGCCATCTTGAGTATTTTACACACTTCTGGTTGAGTACTTAACACACTTCTGCCAAAGTTATGGAGACAATTCCCAGAAAGCACAGAGAGGCAGCTTTGCCCTCAGGCAGAGTACATCTGAATGTGGATTTACTACAATGTTGTAGGTTAAGCACTGGACTGCTAACTGCAACGTCCATTGTTCAAACCCACCTTCTCAAAAACTCTATACAGGGTCGCTATGAATCTGAACCTACTAGACCACACTTAACAACTTGTAGCTAACCCAGGGAGGGATAAGTCTCCCTCTCAGGGACTTGCCAAGGAGTGCCATATAATGGAAACTGTGGTACCAGGGCTACATATTTAAGTCATACCCTGACCAAGGAACTCTGAGGGACCTAGCGCCAATTCTGTGAACTTTTCTAATCTGTAATAGCCCCCCCTTTCAACTTCTACAGTTTGGCCTGATACTGTGTCAGAATGACAAGTTGTGGTATTGTGACTACATTCTGTTGTTCTCCGTGCCCTATATATCAGCCATGTGGATGGGACTCCTTGGGACATCATTATATTATGGCTTTAAGCTGATGGTGTCCCTCACTGGATAATTTTTGTCTTTGTCTTGTCTTTATCCTGTTTAAGACTTAATAAAGGAATTTCTATATGATACATTGGAGTCCTGGTGTGGTACTGCAGGTTAATGCACTGGACTGCAAAGTGGGTTTGACCCCCTAGGTTGGCAGTTCAAACTCACCAGTCACTCCTCAGAAAACCTATACAGGTACACTGTGAGTCAGAACCAACTCTAAGGCACTTAACGACCACAATACATCTGAATTTGGGTCTTTTCTCATCTACAACAAATGTAAGAGAGTTTATTCAGAGGTAAACATCAGTCTACATAACACTGATGAATGCAACTAAAGTTGTCTCAGACTGATATAGTTCATGAAAGAAATTCTAATACTGTCCTCAGATGGATTGTTGTTAAGTGCCCTTGAGTCAGTTCCATCGTAAAGAGACACCCTGTATAGGGTTTCTGAGACATTAAATCTTTGCAGGAGCAGAAAGCCTCATTGTTTTCCTGCTGGGCAGTTGGTGGACTTGAACCGCTGATCTGTGGTTCACAGTCCTATTTTTAGGGACGGGGCAAGTTTTTCAGTGGGGCTACGGAATTTACAATCATAATAGCAGAATACTTAGAATGCATACTCTTCAGAACAGGTCATAAAGATGTCAATGTTGATGAAGACTTTCTTAGAGGTTGGAACCAGTAATAAGAATTAGCCCTAAGGCTCTTTATTTAGAAGTTGTTAGTTTAAGGATGAAACCTTGGTTGTCTAGGAAACTTTAAATAGTCAACAGTTCAAGATTTTTTTTTTTTTTGGAGAGGTTTCTATAATCTTATGAAAAGAGTATTTCTTAAGACCATTTTATATCCTTATCTGTATTTAAAGTTCTCTTTCTTGTGGTGTAGTCTTTCCACATGCTGATCTAACTCTGTGGTGTGTAGCAATTAACATACCCACATAACAGGAGATTGCCAGAACTAACATTCAGTCCCAGGCAGGCAGCTGGGCAAAGAGTCGTGTAATTCAGCAAAATGAAATCATGTTGTTTTGGTCAACAAGCTTTATGAACTTCTCCTTTACAGTATAAAAGCTATGTTTACACTGTACTGTAGTATATTGTAATTGTCACTGTTGTTAGGTATTGTCAAGTCAGTTCCAATTCACAGCGACTCCATATAGGGATTCTGAGAAGCTGGTGGGTGTGACCTGCTGACCTTGCGATTCACAGTCCAGTGCTGATCCTACAGTGCCACACCAGGAATCCAAGTGTGTAATGGTGGTGGTAGTTATGTGCCATGGAGTCAGTTCCAACTCATAGTGACCCTGTACAGGATTTCCAAGGCTGTAAGTCGAGCAGAAAGCCTCATCTTTCTCCCGCGGAACAGCTGGTAGTTTCGAACTGCTGACCTTAAGGTTCGCAGCCAGATTTGTAACCACTACGCTACCAGAGCTCCTTAAGTGCACAATAGCACTACGAAAAATAATTATTTTGAGAATTAGCAAAATGTGACATAGAGACATGAAGTGAGCACATGTTGGAAACATAGCACCAATATTTTAACATAGGGTTGCTATAAATCTTCAATTTGTAAAATGCAGTATCTGTGAAGTGCAATAAAGTGAAGCACAGGAAAGTGAGGCATGCCTGTTTTCATTTTTAATTCCTTATTCAATGCTGCTGAGCTGTGGTGAATTATTTGGTATGGCTAGTGGATCTGGGTAGGAGAAGGTGGGGGAAGATGGTGAAAGGATTATATTATTAAGTTGTGATTCGCAGGGTTAATTGTGATTGTAAAAACCTGGACATCTAATGAGAAGATTGGTCAATTCTGCCAGCCTGCTGGGTATAAGCTGAGCCATCTCAGCCGCGTTATAAGAAGAACCAGGAATGGAACACGTCTATTGAAATACCTCGATCCAGGGATGGATAGCTGTGGCACCAGAGACGTGGCAGAGGTGAACCAGCAGCAAAGGCAAGAGCCAGATCACGAGCACAAGACAGAGCAGCGGGTTTCCCGGCCCATGGAGCTAGTAGAGCTGAGTACCTTTAGACAGGAGGCTCATTTGCGGAGAAAGGTACCGGTCAGCATTTAATCTGGGAGCTAGTGTGCTGGTTCACAGAGCTAGAGCTAAACACAGTCAGATTAAGGTTTATGACAGATTAGAGTCCCCTTTGGGTGCTTATCAGCAGCCCTAAAAGACCTTTGTTAACATTGCCCAAGTAGGACAGAGGTGTGCCTGTGGGCATGGCTAAGAAGAGGTGCTGTGGATCAAAGAACTGTATCCTTAAGATTTCGGATCCTGAAATGCAACCTGTTAACTTTTCTAATAAACTGCATAATCGTTGAGTGTGGTTTGTGATTTCTATGTGGCCACTGCAATGACGTACCCATCTGAGAAGTGAGGGTTCTGGGAAGGATGGTTGGTTGGTATCAGAATTGATAAAGGTTGACAGGTAGAGAGGCATGTTTGGCTTCAGTCTCATAGAAATTGGCCTTGGGTTAAAGTTGGCAGATTCTCGTCATCCACCCCCGTCCCATGAGAGGAAGTCAGAGGTGGCCTTTCTGTCCTTTGTATAGCTGTTGTTGTTAAGTGATGTCCAATCAGTTCCAGCTCATAGTGACTCTGCATAGGGTTCCAAGGCGTGACTGGTGGGTTTGAACCACTGGCCCTGTCGTTAGAAGTTCAGTGCTTATTCTACAGTGCCACAGCAGGACTCAAAAGTAGCACTCCGCTCTTCTCCACTGATGGTTCCAGGGACCTCCGCTCCTAGACTGAAAAGTCAATCACCCACCTCCTTTTGTTACAAAATGTCTACCTTTACATTTCCAATACTCAGTCAGCCCTGATAGTAATTATTCACTATTGTACCACATGAGTGCTATCCACATCTCCTTTCATCAGTCCAGCCCAGACAGATTGAATACTGTTGGGAGATTCTACCTTCCTCCATGCCCTCTGAATCTAGGCTCCCTCTTAAAGCTTGTAAGCCAGTCACTTCTTGCCTTTGTAGCACCCCCCCCCCTCCCATTTTGGGTAGCCAATGTCCAAGTTGCCCATCCCTGTCTACTCTGGGTATTGAGGGGGTGAGAATGATCTTTGCTGCAAAGATTTGTTCCCTCTTTTGAGCTACTGCATCCATAGGTGTAGGTCAAGTTCATCAAACTGTATCAGATTACTCTTTTTTTCCTCTTCTTTCTTCTAGTTAAATTCTGATCATCCAGCCATTGAAGCCAGGTCAAGTGGGTATTATTTTGATACTTTGATACTTATTAACTGGACTCTTCACTCTCCACTCTAATCCTCTGTGGCTATATCACTGACTCTGGGCCCTAGCGTCCCCAGTTCTTGCCAAACCGCTGGCCAACCAGGTCTCCACCCAGGTTCATAGGAGTCTACTGAACGTGGTTGGACTTAGCTCGAAGTTTCATTGCTGTTTTTCCCTCACTTCCCCTTGTCGGTGAACAATGTGGTCACCAGTCAGGGCACACATTTGCTCGTGTATTCCTACTGAGTCTTAAGTCTTGGAAGGGAGTTTGCCCTGAGGGGACCCACGTGTCTGTCATTTTTACTGAAGCTTCATGTAGACATGTTTGATAGGATTATTTACCATGTGATTGAACTCAATCTCTAGACAGGCTCACCTCCCTGGAGGCCAGCCTTTCACATGGTTAGTCCTTCTGGTGTGCACAGCCCCAAATCAGTATTTCATTAGCATAACCATCAGGTGTCCTCTAAGAGGCCTGCCATGAATACCAACTTCATGAATAATAAAGATAATCCGATTACTCAAGAAATTTCAAAGGCTTGGAGATTACTGCCAGGAACTGGGACAAATGCTAGCCAATTTTTTTTTTTTTTTTTTTTTTATTACACAGGTTTAGAGGTTATCTCCCATAAACCTGGGACAAAGGACAACAAAACGCAATTGTGCACCTCGTGAAGCTAATGTGACACAGACGGAATAACATATGTTGCAATGCAGAGTTTTGTAAAAGCCTTTATAAGAATATCTGGTGGCACCAATCAATGCTTTAAATACACTAATCCTCGACTAGCTATGTCATTGCTGGGGCAGAGCAGCAGTGTCACAGCTATATCATTACATTATGGAAATATTAAGTCTATGAAGGTATCTGTCTAATTCATTGTGGCACTATTTATAAGAGCAAAACTCTGAAAACAAGTGGTAAACTGTGGCTGCCCCCATGAAGAGAAACTTGAAATGAAGATATTCCTTTTTTGTAACATACATACACAGCTTCCCATCTGCAAATATATCCTTATATTATCTAGCTTAATAGAGTCCTGTTGTGGCACTGTATGATAAGCACTAGACTGCTAACCGCAAGGTCAGTGGTTCAAACCCACCACTCGCTCCTCAGAAACCCTATATGAGGTCACTATCAGTTGGAATTGACTGGATGGCAGTTAACATCTAGCTTAATCCAGATATTTGAAAAAAAAAAAACTGAACAGGTGCTATCTGGGTGGGGAGATAAAGGTGCAATCTGACAAACGGTTCTGATTCTCCTGGAATCTAGATTGCTGGGTTCAGGAGGTGAGCCACCCTGTCATCTGCTCTTAGGAGTCCTTTTGATCTCTGTACTTTAAGGAATTGTTTTCCTAAAGTCACACGTTCACGTCAAACACGTTCAAGCAGTTTAGCAGAGACCGATCTGTGTGCAGCCAGCTTCCAGGAGCAGGAACCCCAGGTCTGACTGGAAAATGTGAGGCATGTAGCAACTGTTTCTCCAATTGTCTGAAACTTTGAATGTGTTTTGACATTATTGCCTGAGAAATTAACATGACAATGACAAATATACAACCTGCTTTAACTGTCTGATACTTTTATTTTATGTATCCAATCACAATATAAGGAGATCTGGTAGCGTACAGTGGTTACAAGTCAGGCTGCCAAATTCAAGGTCAGCAGTTTGAAACTACCAGCCGAAAGTTCCGCAGGCGCAAGATGAGGCTTTCTGCTCCTGTAAACATTTACAGCCTCGGACACTCTACTCAGGGTCCCTGAGTCGGAACTGACTCCACAGTAACTACTACCACCACTCACAATATATTCTGTTAGACTTATGTCATTTAATTTGATCTTTAACTTGCTCCTTTGGCCCCAAAAACAAACCAAGATAAATTTTATAATTGTATTTATTTTCTCCTAGAAGGTTCATGATTAATTTTGGTTTTCTAATGTAAACATACATGGTTTTAAAATTGTATAAAACTGTGATCTTCAGAATTAACTAGCAAGATAGCATACATGTGAAATCACTATTTCTATTACTGACAATTATTTTATACACAAAAATTATTTCAGTTGAAAGAAAACTATATAAGAAATATATCTTACACATTTACAGTTTTAACTTTTGTAACCTCATTTAAAATATTTCTTCTTCAAAACAATATTCTTCGGCATAGGATGCTTAGATAAGTATCTAACAAGTAATTAGTATGTACATAGGTGGTTGTGAAAAATTGCCTTCAATTCTACTATAGTCTGTTCTAAAGGTAAAAGATTCCCTTTTATAAAGCATTTTAACATTTCTTCTCACCATCTACCAAGCAGCAATGTTATTTAATTTAAAATGACAAACCCAATGATAGTTAGTCATAAACACATCTTTCAGAAGTATTTTTTAAAAGTTATTACATAAAAATATTTATTTTATTTAAATTACATGATAGCAACATTTTCTTGATCAAATTTGTTCTTGAACAAATTAGTAAGAATCTTCAGAGAAACAAAAAACCTATTCATCTTTAATACAGGAGATTTTATCCTTGGATTTATTCAGCATCTTTATATCATCCAACAGATTTTTGGGTGTTATAATATGCGTAGAACCTGGTAGAGGGAAAAGATAATTTTTTAGTGACAGTTAAATCAATTTTTCCTTGGCATGGTATGTGTCTTGTTCTTCAACTATGCAAAGTGCAGTGGCTTGGGAAAATTTAAACACACTCAGTAATTCTTCAGAAACACTGTCTATTCACAGTACTTTGTCTCTACTTTGTGCTATGTATTAGTACAATCAAGAGCAAAATTGGGGATTACAGCAACATGAGATAACAGAAAAGTCACTGTTTAATCACAGAGAACAGTTAAGCAATGCTCCAGAGACTTGATACACTGATCCTGAATCTCTGTGGGTCAGAAGAAAACTGCAGTAATGGAGCGATTTTCCTGTCACTGGCTTCAATTGAAATTCTTAAAACTAAATCCTATGTCGTCCATGTCAAATCAGGTCTACACCCACAATCTTAATTTCAAGCTATTTCTGAAATAGAAATATGTTTGAGGAACTAAAAAGTATTCAGTGGTAAGAGGAACAAAGCACAGAATGTAGTATTTGAAAGGAACATGCTCATTTAAAAAAAAATCAGAATATTTAAAAATAAGTTATCTAGCAGGAAAAAATTCTGGTACTCTGTGTTTTTAAAAGTGTTTTGGAATTAGCAATTTAGTTCAAAATGTAAAAGACAAGATCAATTTCTATATTTATATTTTTGCATTTAGAGTTTGTTTTTAAAAAACAGGAAAAAGGAAAACAAAAATCTTACCAATAATTACTTCGCAGGATTTATGTGCCTGAGAAACTTCATAAGCACAGCGCATTTCAGAATATGTAATTCCTCCAATTACAAAAATAATCAGCTTTGACCCATTTTTTCGGTCCTCTAAGTAATTAGTTCTGGGTTTCTGGCGAGCACTAACAATTAAAAAACACAAATACATTAAAAATAGTTCCAAAGTCATACTGCTTATAGATATTTTAAAATGTCTAACTTAACCAAATTAAAACTGGGCACCAATTATATTGATCTTAAACAAATGACTTAACTGTGGAATGCATTGCTGTTAAGTGCTATAGAGTCAATTCCAACTCATAGCGACCCTTTAAAGGGCTTCCCAGGAGTGACTGGTGGGTTTGAACTGCTGATGCTGCGGTTTAGCAGTCCAGTGAATATACTACAGTGACACAGAACAAAAAGCATAACTAGGTTCCTAGATTCTGAAAAAACTCCCTCTAAAAAACACCTAGAAATAATGGTAAAAATCAGAATGCTTAAAAAATTCATTTATAAGGAGTTGAAAGCAAATCTCCAGCAACCAAGAATAAAAAGAAAGCTGAAAACTATAGCAGTAAGTTAAACTGAGACTTTAGGCAGCCTGTGAAGTGCTTTGTAATCCTAGTAAACAGGGTGCTTATATAAGCAAAGAAGACAAAGTCTTAGGTAGTGTCCAAGATAGAGATTAGGAACTGATACCCCTTCATAGGTTAGGACATTCAAAGAAAGGTAAAGGAGCATGACAAAGAAGCTTCTCCCCTAACAATTCTGAGTTGCAGATTTGTTTGCCCTCATAGGAGCTTGGGGTTCTCATTTATACTACCTTCATGATCTCAGAAAACCTAAGCTGGGAAATTACCAACTGAAGATAGCAGTCTCTAGAGTCTGGCAAAAGGAAAGCCTCTCTGAAGGGAACGACTCGCAACCCTGGCTACCAAAGTGAACTCCGAATCCAAAACTATAAAACAAATGAAGTAGTTAAGAGTCTACAGAAATATAAAGCACCAGAATGTAAAAAAAAATTCAAAGAATATCAGATATTGAAATGATTAGATAGAGACTATAAATTATGTTTAAGACAATCAAAATCAAGGGCAATAAGGTAGGATATAAAACATGGCAAAACAAGTAGAACTTCTGAAATAGAAAATAAAGTTACTATAATAAAAACCTCACAATAGTTGATTTACAAGGGGTCTTCACAATGTTCATGGCAAATGAGTATTGCAAAAAAATTATACATGGATTTAAAAATCTTTTTGCACCAAAATAAAACTCTTGACTTGTTACAACATGTCTTAACAGGATCTAGTTTGAGGCACTAAGAAGGGTAAGTTTGAAAACGGCCCCTATTAGAACAATATGAATTTTGCTAAAACTGAAGCAAGAACAAACAACAAGTTTATGGTGAAGCTTGGGTGAAAGAATGCTGAAATCCCTGATGCTTTATGCAATGTTCATGGGAACAGCACCCCAAAGAAATGGGCAGTTTACAAATGGAGAATTCGTTTTAAGAAGGGATGAGCAGATATTGATGATGCAGCCAGGAGCAATAGACTAGCCACATAAATTTGTGAAGAAACAATTTTGTCATGGCCTAAATGAAGAGGACTGACAACTAACAGCATAAACAAAAGCCAATACCATTGTTGTTAATGGTGGTTATGTGTTGTGGAGTCAGTTCCAGCTCATAGCGACCCTGCACAGGGTTTCCGAGGCTGTAAATCTTTACGGGAGCAGAAAGCCTCATCTTTCTCCTGCAGAACAACTGGTAGTTTCAAATTGCCGACCTTGAGGTTAGCAGCCCAATTCGTAACCACTATGCTACCAGAGCTCCTCAAGCATGGTCAAATTGGTTCTTACTCATAGTGACCCTATATAGAGTTTTCCAAGGAGCAGCTGGTGGATTTGACCTGCCGACCTTGTGGTTCAAACTGACCTTGTGGTCTGGTGCTTATTTTACATGACCACACCAGGACTTTAGCCAATACCACAAACACCTCAAACTGGTTCAGCTTACGTGATTGTGACTGAAAAAGTTGAGCAAACTTTCTTCTCAATGGGTGCCAAAACTGTTGTGCCCATGTCAAACTACAGACAAAAGCAGAGCTTTCATGGAAATATTAAACCAGTGGTATCAAGATTCTGAAGCATTTCTTTCAAGAACTGGAACATGATTTTACCAGTCCGATCCTGAAGACAAAGCACCATCAATGCAATGACTATCAAGAGGTGGAAGTGGTTCAGTCAAAGCAAAAGAGGGCCAGTCAAGAGCAAAGGACATGGCAACAGTTTTTTTGGATGCTCCAAGAATTTTGCTTCTTGACTTTCTGGAGGGATTACGAATGATATAACCTGTTTATTAGGAGAGTGTTTTGAGAAAGTTCACCAAACTTTAGTAAAAAAAATCTTTGGGAATCCTTTACCAAAGAGCCTTCTCCACCATGGCAATCTCCTGACCATCCCTCTCACTAAACAAGGGCAATTTGCTAAGAGCTTTGATGCAAAATCATTATGAATCCACCTTACAGTCCTGGTATGCCTTGTTTTTGTTCCCTGACCTTAAAAAAAAATCCTTAAAGAGCACCCATTTTTCTTCATTTAATCATGCAAAAGAAGCTGTATTAACCTGGCTAAATTCCCAGGACCTTCAATTCTTTAGGATTGGACTAAATGGCTGGTATTGTTGCTTAAACTTGATGGAGTTCATGTTGAGAAAAGTTTATATATTTTATTGTTTAACTCAATTTTTCCATGAACCTTTTTTGAAGACCCCTCATAGCACACAAGACACATTTTTAAATGAGAATTAACTATATCTGAAGAATTTTTTTCCAGAATTAAATACAAAATGTCAAAAGAATAAAACACTTGAAAGATTAAGAGACACTAAAGATAGAATGAGAAATTCCAATAAAAGATTCAGAAGTGGCAATAGCTGAAGAATTCTAAAAGACAGGAATACAGCTGTGTAGACTTGGGATTGGTTCTAGGACTCCCCATGAATAACAAAATCCATAGATGCTCAAGTCCCTTATATAAAATGGTATAGTATTTGCATATAACTTATACCCTTTCTTCCATATACTTTAAATCACCTCTAGATTACTTACAGTACCTAACACAAGGTAAATGCTAAGTAAACAGCACTTTAAACTCTCCCTTAGTTTTTAATGATTTCCTTGTTTTTTATATCCCCTACTGTACCCCGAATATTTTCAATCCACAGTTGTTTGAATTCATGGATGGAGGGCCACAGAAATAAAATAAAATTTAAGAAAAACAAATGGAAGTAAATGCTTACACAGATATAGCATACAGAATGTACAAAACACCAAAGACCTAAAGCAATCAGAAAGGCAAATTACCTACTAACTCATACAGATAAGTATGCATGTATGCGTTGATATCCACACCTTTCTGAAGACCAAAACAGAACCTTATAAAAAGCAAGATACCACTACAGTGTTGAGTGAACATAAATGTGAGCCTGGAAAATCATAGCTGACTAAAACGATCTTTATGAACAAGGACAAAATGAAGTTATTTTCAGACAAACAAAACCATAAAGACTTTTCCACCAAGAGAGCCTCACAGCAGGACTTCTGAAGGGATATATCTCAGGAAGAAGGAATCTGAGCCCACAGAGAAGGGAATTCAAGAACGAGTAGTGAGCATTGTAACTGGCAAATACGCAGATACAACAATAATGTTGATTATTAATTTGAGAAGTAAAAACACAAAGTGAAAAATAAGGTTTCACAATAAACATTTAAGGAGGTATGGTTTGAATTAAATTTTTCTAAGGTTTTATATTTTCAAAAAAAAAAAAGGCAGAGATACTAATTAACCTTAGACTTTACTGCATCAATTATGCATGTTAAAAATTTAAGGAAAACTGCTATAAGAATAAAAGTAGAATACATAACTTCCAAACTAGCAAAAATTAAACTAAAGACTAAGTCCTTAGTTCAAGAGAAGGATCTTATGAGAAACACTCAAATATATGCAATGGGACTTCCAAAAATTAGTGGAAAAATAAGTTTCAAAGATTAATTTTTCTATGAACTTTCTGAAGCCTCCTTGCATATACAAGAATGCTTACTGCATATGATTTGTAATGGTGCCAATTTCACATAATTGAAAATTCTATTATGTAGAAAACAGATGATAATCATATAAGTATATAGTATTTTCAATAACTTCATATGCATGCGAAAGCTGGACAGTGAATAAGGAAGAGTGTAGAAGAATTGATGCCTTTGAATTATGGTGTTGGAAGAGAATACTAAAAGTGCCATGGACTGCCAAAAGAACCAATAGATCTGTTTTGGATGAAGTGCAGCCAGAGTACTCCTTAGAGGCCAAGATGGCCAAACTTCATCTCTCATACTTCGGACATATTGTCAGGAGGGAACAATCGCTGGAGAAGGACATCATGTTTGGTAAGATGGAGGGTCAGAGAAAAAGAGGAAGACCCCCAACGAGATGGACTGGCCAGGTGGCAGCATCGGTGGACTCAAGTGTGGCAACAGCAGTGAGGTTGGCCCAGGATCGGATGTGGTTTCGTTCTGCTGTGCAATAAGGTCGCTATGAGTCGGTACCGACTCGATGGCACCTAACAACAACATATACCAACTGTCAGCAAAAATTAACTAACAGTTACATGTATCAACTTGAGATACATTTCACAAATTTATCTTTTTGAAGGGAACTTCAAAAAGTTCATGGAAAAATAGAATTATAAAATAGTGGAATTTTCCCATGCATTTTTTTTCAAGCCCCCTTTATGATGCTGAGGTAGAGGGTAAGGGGGAAAGCAAAGTACAAAAGAATGCATACAACATGGTGCCATTTATATTAAGTTCAAAAACTAACACTCAAAAAGATTTATGGTATTGGTGGAATAAGATGGTCATGTAATTCTTCTCCAAGAAAACAAATATAAGCCAGGATGAAATTGTCAAAAACTACCATTTCAGGTCACTGTAAATGGACCACAGGCAGACCACAAAATGAGAAGCATTTACACTTGAATATCTGCTAGAATGGGAGTGTGGTGGCTCTAAGGATAAGCACTGAACTGCTAACAACAAGGTTAGTGGTTTGAGCCCACCAACTCGCTCCATGGCAGAAAGATGTAGCTTTACTGCTCCTATAAAGATTTGAAGCCTCAGGAATCCTATATAGGGTTGCTATGAGTCGGAACTGACTTGATGGCACTTACCAATAATCCGCTAGAATACCAGGTAATAATGGTGGTGGTAAATATGTAGCCTGTAAGTCTGTAGCTATACCCACTATCTCCCAAGAGGTTAGCTGAAAACCTGCAGTTTTGCTGGTTAAAAATAGTGAACCAGGTTCAGAGTAATAGGAGAAACCTGAAGCTTTGGCAGCCTGAGGCCCAGATTTGATTCTGGAAATCCTGAAAGAAAGTTGACAAACTTCTTGGTCAACTGCTAAAATGCATAGAAGAGGGGACCTGAGAAAGAATAGGGAGAATTTAAAGAAAAGGGAGTCTAGATAACTAACTGTTACTTGAAATACATCCCTCAATCAGCTAGATCAACAGAGTATGGAAGCCTTACAGGTTTGAGGTACGTAAGCATATCTCTGCCAAAATCACTGGCCGACCTCTAAATTATGCAAGTACCATGGCAACTACTAAGAAGTCAAGGTAAAAAATACACATTTAAAAACTCAGTAAGGACATGGATGGCTACACAATGCAGAGGAGAAAGATTCCACATTTAAGCCCATGCAGGTTACTAAAGATAAACCAAAACCCATACTTGATCTATTACAGTACCATAAAGTTTTCAACCAAAAATTGGCAGATTTGAAAAGAAACTGTAAAGTGTGAGCCATATTTTGGGGAAAAATTCATGAAAAACTGACTCTGAATGGTTCAAATGTTAGATTTAGCAGTGACTTCAAAGCAGCTATTAAAAATATGTTTAAAGAATTAAAGAACAATACGTCAATGAGTCAACCAGTAGGGAATCTTAACAGAGAAAATGGAAATCATAAAACAGAGCCAAACTGAAATTCGAAATGTGAAAAGTATAATAACTAAAATGAAAAATTCACTAGATACACTCAACAGCAGATCTGAGACAGGGGAAAGTCAGTAAACATGAAACAATTGTTACCTTGTATCAAGAGGGCTTCAAAAAGTCCATGGAGAAATGAAATTAAAAGATAATGAAAAATTTCCATCAACTTTTTGAAGTCCTCTTACACTATCAAATTTGAAGAACAGAGAACTAAAACATTAAAGATACATAAACAGAACTTCAGTGACTTGTGGGACAACTGCAAACCCTTCAACATTTGTGTAATGGGACCTCCAGACTTAGAGGAAGAGAAAGGAGTAGGGAAATATTTAGAAAAAATAACGGCCCAAAACTTCCCAAATATCAACTTACAGATCCCAGAAACTCAACAAATCCTAAGTAGAATAAACACAAAGAGAACTATGTCTAAATACATCACAGTTAAGCTGCCAAAAGATAAAAGGTAAGGAAACAAAATCATGCAACACACTAATCTGCACAGTTTAGAATACAAATATATGTAGAAAAAGAATAAACAGCACATTAAGTGAATGATAAACACCCAATTCAGGATGGGGCAGAGAAAGAATACTAAAATCAAGGAGGAATACACAGCAAGCTTGAATTGTATTCATAATAGATTTGTTAAATTGGGCATTGGGTTTATATTATAATATTCTCTAAATCTTTGTTTCAATTATTTCATCACCAAAAATGAGATAAGCCTTATATATAGAGAAAAAGGAGGTGTGTGGGAAATTCTGTGATTTTGTTTCATGAAAATGTTTTATAGTCAAGTATGGCTTTACATTTAAAGAAAAACTGTCTTTTAAAGACCATATGCTTCAGAGTTATTAAATACAAGAGTACTTGTGATCCATTTCAATAATTAGTCTGCAATATCATAATGAAAATTTAACTTGCTTCATTTAAAGTTTTTACCTCACAGCTCCAGAGCCATTCCATACTGCTGGACACTGGGAACAATATGGCCATTCTTTTGAATCTAATCTGTTATCAATGGCATCCTAGGGAAGAAAAAGAGTTAACACCATCAAGTTAATTCACATTAATGTGAATTTTAGGACATTATTGTTTTGTTTTATTTTACAAAATGGTCAAAACTTCTATTTCCCATTAGGGAACCTAAAGATATATATAAATGGCTAATACAGTACAAACCTTACTTGCTTCAACAAATTAATATAATCACTGACTTACTAAATTAATATTTATTGGACACCTCTATTTCTTCATTTGGTGGGCCACCACAGCTGTGTGAGGGTTCCAGGCACACAATCAGGAATTTCACCTTTAAAATGGTTGGGTTTTCTAAATACCATCCTAAAGTTCAAAAACAGTACCCACTGCCATATAGCGATCCTATATAGGGTTTCTGAGGCTATAAATCTTTACAGGAGCAGAAAGCCTCATCTTTATCCTGCAGAGGTGGTGGGTTTGACTGGCCAACCTTGCAGGCAACAGTCCAGTGCTTATCCTACAGCACCACCAGGGGTCCTTAAACACTATCCTAGTCCTGGCATAACTCTTGGTGACCAGAGTCCACACCTTGGCCATTCTTCAAAGCAGTGAGCTGTAAGATGAGATGTATATACCTGACTTGGAAGTACTGAAGACAATCTGAGGGGTATAGGAAATTTTCTTTTTCATCTTTAAAATTTCCCTTTTTCTAAATGTTACATTTTATGATGTAAATATAAATGAATATGCTGTATATGCAAATTATGTACATTTTATTAATATATTAACATCAAGGGGCTTCAGATAGTTTGTGAAAAAATTCCATTATTTTTTAATTCCATTCTCCCATTAACTCTTTAAGGAGCTCTGGTAGCACAGTGGTTAGGAGTTGGGCTGCTAACCTAAAGGTCAGCAGTTTGAAATTAACAACCATTCCATGGGAGAAAGATGAGGTTTTCTGCTCCCGTAATGATTTACAGCCTCGGAAACCCTATTCAGGGTCGCTACGAGTCAGAAACAACTCCACCATACACCATCACCACCACCACCAACAACAACTCTTTGAAGCCTGTTTGTATAATTTACAAATAAATGCAGTCATAACCGAGAAGAGGTTCATGCTTTTATTTTTCACTGTTAAGTGTGCAAAATTTGAAATATCTCGAGATCACTGCTTTATGATATTAACAAATGATATTAACAAATGACCCAAGACTATTTACTAACAAATGTTACCCAAGAGTATTTCAATGTGACTACAAGGAAAGGAGGTCTGGTAGTGTTCATTAGGCTGCTAACCACAGGGTCAGCAGTCTGAATCCAGCAGCCATTCTATGGGAGAAAGATGAGCTTTCTGCTCCCATAAACATTTACAGCTTTGGAAACCCTACACAGGGTCGCTGTGAGTTGGAACTGACTCAATTGCACAACCACCAACTACCACCACCACAAGGAAGATACAAAACTTAAGAGAAACCCAGAAGTACTAAGATTTCCACTGAGTAAAATGTGGATTTTCTGAATTCAGTATGCAAATCTTTGTTAAAGGGTTCAAAAAGTCAATTCTTATTTGAAAGTATTAGTCAAGAAAAATTACTTAGTTCTACATTCTTAATGTGGGAAAGGAAAAATATTTTAAGTTATGGAAAACACAAAGTTCTAAATTAAAAAAATATATGATTAAGCGTATGTGAATGATATTAACTTACCAAAGCAAAATACAGAAATATTATAGTAATAAATTGTACCTAATTTTCCCCCAGAAGAAAGCAGAAACTGGGTTTCAGTTAAAAAGAAAAAGTACGAGACTGTGAATCAGGGTCTGTGGTTTGAGCCCAAAAGCTACTCCACAGGAGAAAGATGAAGCTTTCTACTTCCAAAAAGATTTACAGCCTCAAAAACTCTATAAAGGGTCATTATGAGTCAGAACCAACTCCACAGCATTTAATGACAACAATGAAATCTATGATTCTGATGGAAGAATCAGCGTTGTAATTTTGTTGAGCTCATACTATAGTTTTTATTAGTTCATTTTCTAAATGTAAGTTGACTGCTATCTTTAAGATAAAATAGTGTGAGATCATTAATACTCCCATTTCCTAAAACGGAATATTGTCTTCTAAAAGTTAACAGTACTAAAAGTACCAAAATTATGTTGGATCTAATAGCAACATTATGGTCAGGTTTATATTTTAACTGCAAATACATTTTTATGAATACTGGAATCTAACTATTTCTAATAGTGGTACATATAAAAATACTATTTATTCAACTTTTCATGAAAATAATTATTTGTTTATACTATGTTCTTGTTAGGTGCCAATGAGTTGGTACCAACTCATAGCAACTCTATAAACAACAGAACAAAACTACTGCCTGGTCCTGGGCCAATTATTTATGCTATAAATAATCATTTAAAGTTATAGTAGTGCTTTTTTCACAAAACTGCATGTTTTTAATATATCTATGTTTAAGAAGTAAAATTTCTTCTCCTTCCTTGACCCCAAATAGAACCTTCTTTTGTAAGCCCTCCTAGCTCTGCAAAAAATTCCTGCCTAGTAGATAATGTTCAGACTGACAAGTAAAGATAGGGGTGAAGTAAGTATATCATGATTTTTACCTCCATAATATCTTTGATAAAAGGTGTCCATCGAGAAAGCTGAAAAGTTTCTTCTGCAGATCGATCCTTTCTTGATGATCTGACCTGTTGAGACTGGTATGAGAGGATAAACTCTAAAGTCAGTAATTCTTTCAGTGGTCTTCTCTTATAATAATGTAAGTATAATTATAAATCAATTCTAACAAGGAAATTTAGTTTATAGCACTCAATATGTTGTTTCTGACTTCAAACAAAAAACCCAGAGTAGTTTGGTTACATAAATGAACCAAACAGCATTTTGTGCTTTAATGCTAATATTTAATGCTAGTAATAGAAAACAAGCTTACTCAAAGTGCTATAAAACTTCATGGGTGTGAGATTCTACAGAAGAGTAATTTCAAAATTTGACTCAGAATCTAATTTTTTTTAAGCCAGATAACATACAGTTGTTTTTTGTTCTGTATTATAGTTAAAAATACAGGTTAAATGTATAACTAAAATCTGATCTTTGTTATACATTAATCACAAAGAGGAAAGCATAAACAGAAACTTACAATAGAAGCCATAAAATATAAACTGACTAGAAAAGTATGTGTGTCCAAATTACTGACATATGGAAAAAACAAGAAAACAGAATTTTGCTTAACAACCAAAATGTATAGAGTGACATTAACAAGACTGTCCACATAGAGTACCATAAAAGAAAACATATTTAACACAGACAATCACACAAGCATTGAAGTGTAAGTATATACAAATGTAACGTTTCTTACTTGGGGGACAATGGGAACGCCAAGGTAACTCCAGTTACGAATCATGTCACTCTCATTTTCTATCTTTACATTCTGGACCAACCTATCCAAGTTTTCTTCCGTCGTTCCTTAGACAAGTAAAAACATGAATGCACAATCCTGTAATTGCTTAACTGCAATAATTTCTAAATTTTAGCTGGTATCCAAGAGCAAATATAAAAAGTAAACAAATTATATACCCTTCAGTCTTCCAATTTCATATTTTTCCTTTTATTAATCTTAAACACACTCAACTACATCCTTTGAATTTCTAAGTAAACCACATATTTAAATTTTATTTTAGTTTGATCTTTTAGTACATTCATGTAAATAAAACAAAATTTCCATTACCATTAATACCGAAGATATAAAGTAGAATTGCTCTTATTTTGTCGTAATTGTCATGGTTTTTGTTGAGCAGAACTGGAAGGAGTACTCGCATAGAATCTTTCACCTTCTGTCCTTCTGCATCAGTTCCAAGTGCCAGGTCCTTCATGAAAATAAAATGTAGTCAAGTGTCTATAATCTAAGTTCATTTTAAAACTTAGTTTATTATTAAATCTTGCAAAAATTAAATGAATGCTAATGACGTTTCAAAGGAAAATGTGATCAACATTTTCTTTTGTAAAACTTTTATTGTGACTTGAGTGATAGTTTACATGGGAAAACATCGGTCTCGTACTTAACCTATTGCAGTTTGTTTCATTGTAATGATTATAATTCCCTCCATGCATCATCGATTAACAGCATTTGCTTCTATTCCGTTTTTAAAATTTTGATGTACACAGAAATATGCAGGAATATAACATTGTTTAAGGAGCTCTGGTAGCGTAGTGGTTACAAATCGGGCTGTGAACTGCAAGGTCAGCAGTTCGAAACTACCAGCTGTTCCGTGGGAGAAAGATGAGGTGTTCTGCTCCCGAAAAGATTTACAGCCTTGGAAACCCTGTACAGGGTCGCTATGAGTCAGTACCAACTCGATGGCACCTAACACCACCAACTAGTGAAGTAAAATATATGATAATAGCCCAAGAAGGAGGTAAATGC
>NW_006408603.1:10043269-10046207 GCF_000296735.1 Chrysochloris asiatica
CTTGGAAACCCTGTACAGGGTCGCTATGAGTCAGTACCAACTCGATGGCACCTAACACCACCAACTAGTGAAGTAAAATATATGATAATAGCCCAAGAAGGAGGTAAATGCAATGAGAATTACTGTAAATTCTTGCATCATCAAGGGTCTGAAAATAGTACAATAGTAAACTACATCAATGACAAAAGAATGAGAAGTCTAAATTAAGCAACATGTATGCATCTCAAAAATACAATTTTGAGTGAAAAACGACACACCAAAAAACAGTACATACTACATCATTCTACTTATATATTGTTGTAAAGTGCCATCGAATCAGTTCCACTCACAGTGACCTGGTAATAGGGTTTCCAAGGAGTGTCTGGTGAGCTTGAACCACCAAACTTGTGGAGTAAATCGACTTTGCTGTCCAGTGCTTTACCCTACAGTGCCACACCAGTATATCATTCCACTTACATATATCACAGTCAAGAACATGCAATGATAATGTATGGTGACAGAAATCAGAAGCTGGCAAGGTATGCTGCAACGTACTGGACTAGAAAGGAACTAGAAAGAACTTTCTGGAGTAATGGAAACGGCTCTTTATTTGTGTGTAAGTGGTTGCTCCATAGGTGTACACATAAGTAAAAATTCTTCTAGGTAATAC
Source organism: Chrysochloris asiatica (assembly GCF_000296735.1). Classification (NCBI taxonomy): domain Eukaryota; kingdom Metazoa; phylum Chordata; class Mammalia; order Afrosoricida; family Chrysochloridae; genus Chrysochloris; species Chrysochloris asiatica. The sequence continues at coordinate 10,043,919 of NW_006408603.1, forward strand.
ACTCACGATTTATGTGCTTTATGTACACTATACCTCAACATAAAATATAGAATGCACTGGTGAAACTGGCTTAATGGTCTCTAAATAAACTTTTATGAAGAAAAACAGACATGATGCTATTGTTGAAGCTAAGTAATGGGTACATGGGAGTTCAGTTTCTCTTCTTTTGTGTATATTAGAAATTTCCCAAAATGAATTGTTCAGTAATTAAAATTTTAAAACAACTTTCAAATTTACTTTAGCATTGTTTTCAAGTTAAAAAGGATTCTTACCTTTCCTTCGGTTGCTTTCTTTGTTGATGAAATTTCTTTCATAAGCTTGGGAATTTCCCTGTCAAATTGTGAGAGAATACTTTAAGTTTCTAAGGTGTACTACTTTACTACAGAACTCTTTCAAAGTTACAAAATGTACTATTATATACTTAGTGCCTAAGAAATACAGTATAAAAGTTAAAGTAGATTTACATACTCTAGCACTACCGCGATATGCCGATGTCGAATTCTGACCCAGAGGTCATCATCTTCCTCAAGGACTGCCTCCTTTTCTTTCCCATCTGTTTGATACCTTCAAGTAGAAAGAAGCATAAAGCATTTGGAATTTTCCCCTCAAAAATGGAAGAAGTAATTTTACAAATAATTTTATGTCATAGAGTAAGAAACTAGAAACTGCACATATATATAATCCACTATTTTAGGGGATAATAAATACTCAAAACTAAGTCATACTCAATTCTTACAGTACAAATCAAAGTATTATGCCTACCAAGGCATTTTTACTTTTCAGAATTAGATTTAGCTGTTATTATTAGAGAACAGAAAAGGGCATTGAATTAAGCAAAATTCAATATCCTATAATTAGCTTTAAGAACAAGACTGACTATATTAATGATATGTACTTTAATTGCTTAAAACACTAATTTGATAAGCTAAAACCCTTAGAACTATCAACATCCATTAAGAACAACACTGTCACCCTCAATGTAGCCTATTAAATACTGAAGACTGATAATGACTTCTCCTTTAAAAATGGGAAGGAAAATGAGGAAATAAGTGAATATAAAAAATTGTGACAGCTTTAATGGAACCTACCAAAGTAAGTACCAATTCATGGGAGGTGTGAAACTACTCAAAAGCTCAAAAGGCACTTTTTCTGTTTCTCCAAATGCAGTTTCTCCCTGCTTTTCTATGCAGACCCTCTCCTTCATGTAGAGATGGAGGAGGTTTAATCACCCTCGGGACTGTCATTTCCTGAGCCAAGATAAGGACTGCATTGAGTTATCTGGGCTACAGACAACAAACATAAGTATCTGCTGTATAAATACGATTATTTGTAGAGCCAAAATATTATAGGTTCATAAAGCCTATCATTTGTGTGGTCTTAAGTACATTATGTCCAAAGGTAGAATGAGGGTGTCTAATTATAAGATTGCACTAAAGATGGAAACCTTTTAGTCATTGAAAATAACACTTTGCACTTACACAATATCTTTGACTTCAAAGTGATTTATAAACAAAGATTAGAGTACAATATCCAAAAAAGGATGACAATCCCCCTTAAAAGGGTCATCAAGATGAAGAATCAAGAATAGACTCTATATATTTAGAACTTTCTGCTTTGTATTCTGTCTCCATCAAAAATTGTGATGGAGCACAAACCACAGAAAGCTTGTGTTCCCATCTAATCCTGGGACATTTTGAACACAAAAAGGGACAAAAAGCTATTGGGTTGGTTTTTTTTTTTTTTAAAGATTTTAAGCTGTGTGTTTTTTTAAAATAAGTTTCTCCCTTATTCCTAAAAAATCAAAGTTTCCTTAGCTTGCCTGCAAACTTAGGCAGATAAGTATTTTAAACACTCAGTAGAAATGTCTAAAATCTACAGCATCTGCAATCAAGTTTTTTAGGGTCCTATAACTTATTAATTCTTTCTAAATCTCTTGAACAATACAGATTTAGAGACCTAAATTCTGAGCCAACTGCTTGAACCGATTTGTATTAGAACATGAGCTATACTAAAGCATGCTGACCTGAGTATAAACATTATCAGCACTGCTGGTTTCTGTCCTCTGACAGTAAACCCAATGACAGAGAGCAGTTCACAGAAACCAGGAGGGGACCAGAATACAAACAAAAATAGAACATACAAACTTAGTTTAATTATATTTGTTAAAAATATCGGAACTGTCACAAATGTTTAAATATTTTAATCTAATAAAACTATGAAATTAAACAAAATTTCAAAAACACTGACTTATTTCTGTTTACAAGCAGTAAATCTTATTTAAGAAATTCC
>NW_006408603.1:10046307-10052086 GCF_000296735.1 Chrysochloris asiatica
CTTTTTTTTTTACACCTTTACAGTTGTGACAGTTGCAATTAGTCATGGTAACGATTACTACTGAATCAAATGAATCCTGTCCCCAGCTCCTTTCACCAGACCCATCTAGACTAGATGAGAACTATCCAGTGAGGATTCTACTTTCCCACACACACTCTGAAACTAAATTCTCTCTTGAAAATTTGTAAGGCAGCCACTTTGTGCCTTTATAGTCCCCCACCATCCCCATTTTAGGTAGCCAGTGTCTAAGTTGCCTATCAACCCTGTGTACAGAGGGGATAGGTTTGACCCTTGATGTGAAGACTCATTCCCTCTCAGTTGGTATTTTGAGCTACTACATCCATAAATATAGGTCAAGGTCATCAATTTGTAGCAATTTACACTTGCTTCCTTCATCAAATTTTTTTATCTTCCTCTAGTTGAGTTCTGATCATCAAGTCATTGAAGGAAGGTCAAATGGGTACTATTGTTTTTGTGCATCTCCCCCCACTTCATATCAGCTGGATGCTTCATTCTCAGCTCTAGCCCTCAGTGGCTAGGTCAGTGTCTATGGGCTCAGGAGTTCCCAAGTCTCCCCAAACTACAGACCAAACAGCCTTTCCTTTTCTCTCTCATCACAAGGTCGACAGGAGTCTATGGAATGTGGTTGAACTCCGATACCTTCATTGCTGCCTTTCCCCCACTTCCACTCACATGTAGACCAACATGGTTGCCAGAAAGCTTAGATGCCTACTCGTGTGTTGTTTTCTGAGTTTCAGTCTTGGTGGGGAGGGGGGGTGTTGTCCTGAAGGGACTTGAAAATGTGATCAACATTTGTAGACTACTGATTGCAAAAAATCCAAAAGGTCACATAAATCAGAGAAATCCAAACTTGTGCTATTCAGTACCATAGTCACTAGGCACATGTGACTACTGAGCACTTTAAATGTGGCTAGTTTGAATTAAGATGTTTGTAAGTGTAACTAAGGGGCCCTGGTGGTGCAATGGTTAAGTGCTCAGCTGCTAATCAAAAGGTCAGTGGTTCAAACCTACCTGTCGCTCAGCAAGAGAAAGATGTAGCAGCCTGCTTCTATAATGGTTGGAACCTCAGAAACCCCATGGGGCAGTTCTACTTTGCTTCTAGGGTCACTGTAAGTCTGAATTGACTCAGTGGTAATCAGTTTATAAGTACAGATATAATAGGAATTTGAAGACTTTATATATAAAAAGAAGTCATATCAATGATAATTTTTATACTGCATACATGCAGAAAAATGATTTGGCTGTACTAAGAAGAAGGTAAATTATTTAAATTAATTACACTTTTAAAATTTCTTTAATGTGTTTACTAGAAAAAATGAACTGGCAGAAGAATAAACAAATCTGTCTTAGAAGAAGCCAGAATGCTCTTTAAAGGCAAGGATGGTTAAGATTTCCTCTCACATTCTTTGGGCACGTTATTAGGAGAGACCAGTCCCTAGAGAAGGACATCATGCTTAGTAAGTGAAGGGTCGGTGAAAAAGAAGAAGATCCTCATGGAAATGGAATGACCAACGGCTGCAACAATGGGCTCAAACACAGAAATCACTGTGAGGATGGTACAGGACCAGGCAGTGTTTCATTCTGTTGTACATGCTGTACTGAGTTAAAATCAACTTGATGGCACTTAATAGCAATTACTAGAAAAATTTTAATTATATGTGTTTTGTATTATATTTCTAGTAGCCACTACTGCTCTAAGCAGCTGAGTTATTACACAAAAGGCTTAAAACAGCCAAATGTGTCTGCACGGTGCTCTGAAGAGTGTTACATTAAATGTAGTGACCCCTGAGAACATTCTGCCAACAATGCTATCCCAAATGATGCTTCAAAAACTTAATTCCAATCAACCAGAAATGCATAATCACAGATTTAACAAGTTATACAGAATTACTGTGATTCTGTATAGCTTGTTAATGTTAGTGGATATGGTGCAATGGGTTCCCTTTATGCAGTCTTTCCGCTCTTGGGTTTGCAATTTTCTCAGAATAACTGGTTGGGCTTTAATCTGCCAAAGGCTTGGTCAATTTGCTATCCATATAAGCAGCTTGAAAGGATTGTTTGGTGTGATATCTGCCTAAGAGGCTATTCAAGGGTTGGAAGGTTTGCTAATCTCATACACTTGGAATTTATCCAATAGGATTAGTGTGGATTTATAATCCACCTAATGTATTGGATGGCTTTAGTAAAGCCACAACTTGAAATTGACAAGGAGTTTGCCTATATGAGTGGTCAATCTCACAGAAGTTATTTGGGGACCTCCTGATCAATAAGAGCTAGAGAGGAATGTATCCTTTGGACCCAGGGTCCCTGTGCTGAGAAGCTCCTAGAACAGGTAAAAGCTGTGACACTGAGCTGATACCACAAAGAGATCCAGAAGAGGGGTTCAGCAGCAGAGAGAGCAGCTAGGACAATGGCTGTGGGTGAGCCAGCTCACAGAGAAGATGGTAACAGTGGGTAAAATCAGGTCAGCAGGTGGAGCTAAGCCCCTCAAGGCCAAGAGGCCAGCAATGGAACTGAACACCTCTGGGCTGCTGCATTCTGGGCCAATGCAGGCAGATGCCTATGAGAATAAGTCACAAAGTGGGATTGAGCTAGCCTGCCTTTGACAGTGGCAGGTGTCCCAGCTGTGCTGAGAACTTTAACATTAAGGCCAAAGGGAGGCCTGTCCAGAGAGGACCAAGAGAAGGCCCACAGAGGCTTGGGTATACACTGTGCAGGAATTGCCAATAAAAGTTTTGCCTTGAGAGTAGCAGAACAGATACGAAAACAAAACCCATTGATGTGCTGTCTACACCTTAGACATAAAGACAAAAACAAACTAAAAAAGTCCAAGGATAGGGAAAAATTTCAAGCTAACAGCAATTAAAAAATGAGTAGCAATATTAATTTCTGAAGAAAAAAAAGGACTTTGAAGCAAAAGACAACATAGATAGAAGACAAAGATATTACATGATTAAAGGGTTAAGTGAACAAGAGGACATAACCATAATAAATGTCTATGCACCTAATGCAAGAGCCTCAAATAACGCAATTCATGTTCTAACAGGAAAATAAAAATTTTGCCTTGAGAGCTGATGGAATGCTGACTTAATCCTGGCACCAGTCCAGGGTTGTCCCAAAGCTTCTAGTTGTGAGCTAGACCAGTAGGTAAACAAGGGCAGAGCCTGCCAAGAAAAACCATGACGAGACACACAGAGAGAATGAACACAGTCACACCACACCTGACCTGAGTTGGTAACACTTGCTGAGAGACAGACACACCCCTACTGACACCTGATCCATGAAGTGCCCACCCAGTGACACAGAAATGGACATGGGCAATTGGGGGAGGGTGAGCAGGTCCCCTTTTAGATATAAGTAAGTTTCTCTCTACCAAGTGGGGTACTTGTAAGGGTAGAGAGAGAGTCAGTTCACCTTAAACCTGCTCCTATTGTTCATGGCTTCCCTATATACATAATAATGATTTATAATCACCAGCACTTTGCTAAGTGTCTTTGTGGCTGTGCTCTATCAAATCAATACTAGAGTCCTTCTCCTAGCAGTCTCATGATTGCTTGGAATAAAGAGGTATAACCTGTATGTATATATACACACAGTTCAATGGAAATGACATATATTATATACTTCCTCTATGAGATTCTATGATTCTGTAAATCAACCACTGTGCCAAGCAAAAATTTAGGTTTTAACTTAAAAAGTTCACTCCGGATATCTATTATGAACGCAGGCATTTCTGACTGCACATACCTGCTCACTTTTGCAGAGTTTTTCTATATTAGGCTTGAATTTATTCATGCAGTCTTCTGCTAAATTAAGATGAACAACTTGCTGAAACAAAAAAAAAAAGAGAGGGGGAACCAATCATTAAAAAAATTTTAATTTCTTTTTGTACAACTGGGTAACATAAACTTTTGAGATTAGGTGATAAAGTTACATTTAAGCAAGGCAAATAGTTCAAGAAAAAAATATGAGAATTAACACAATACACAGGGGACAATCAACAAACATGAACAGAAGGCAAGGGGTAGGTTCGTATTGAGTTTGAGAGTAACGAGAAGAATGGTAAAGCCCTAGGAGTTCAATTGAAAAATTATGCATTCATATTACTGATTCTAGACTAGGGTTAAACATGATTTAAAAAAAATGCGTAAAGTCTTTCTTACAGTGATCTGTAAGAAAGACTGGAGTAACAACAAAAAAAGCAGTTTACACGACTATACAGCTTACCTGCTCTCAATTCCACTAACACATAACTATCATTTTAAAGAAACATGCAATACAACACCCATTCATCAATCCAGTATGGAATTTCCTTATGATGTTGATAAATAATAAACTTATTTTGTTTGGCTTCGAAACAAAAACAGAAAAGAAGGATTAAGTTGGATTTGGAAAAATCTAGATGGTATACAGTGATCTGAAGTGTTACATTGAATGTAGTCACCCCAGAGAATGTTCTGCCATTTTTTTAAAAAGTTTGTGGAAAAAATGTAATTCAAAGATAATGAAAATTTTCCATATATTTTTTTTGAAGTTCCCTAGTATAGAAAATGTTGATAGAAAGCTTAGATATTATGGGTATTTTCTTAGACCTAGAATAAGGTTTTAGTAGACAACTAACACCCAACATTCCATGGCACATGCTGCTAAGTCAGATTACAGGACTGGAAGGATCAGTGAAATAAAAAGGGTAAGGCATCTCATGCACACATACTGCTTACCTTAGTAATCTGCTTACGGAAATGCGGCATCTTTTTCATCAGTTGGGTAAGAGCACTAAGTGATGTCTAGGAAAAATCAAACTTTTTTTTAAGGCAAATTTTATTTATCCTGCATTACAATTCTTAAATCCTGAAGTTTTAAATTATGACCAAATCTTGTTAGTTCACTAAATATTTGGCATTAAAAAAAAATGTTTATTGTGAATTATGTGATTGTTTACATGGGAGAACATTAGCTTTACATTTATCCTATTGTATATCATTTCATTGCCATGGTTACAATCCCCTCCATGCATCATCAACCAAGCAAATGGTACACCCTGCAAGCCTGCCCCCAAGTCATCAGCACAAAGCCCCTCTCCCTCTCTGGGTCTAAAGTCCCCAGCTGCTCCATCTCTCCACGTCATTGTCTCTGCCTGTATCTCTGGTGTCATTGCTTCTCTGGGTAGGGTCCCGCTCTCCACTCTTCTCCCTTGATGGTTCCAGGGACCTCCGCTCCTGGACTGCAAAGTCAATCACTCCCCTCCTTTACATTCACCTTTACATTTCCAACCCTCACAGTCAGTCCTGATAACAATTATTCACCATTATATGACAAGGGACCTATCCCCAATCTCCTTTCATTAGCCCTGCCCAAACTGACTGGATACTACTCAGTGGATTTCTACTTTCCTCTGTGCCCTCTAAATCTAGGCTACCTCTTGAAAGCTTGTAAGCCAGTCACTTCTTGCCTTTGTAGAGCCCCCCAACTCCCCATTTTGGGTAGCCAATGTCCAAGTTGCCCATCCCTGTCTACTCTATATATGGAGGGGGTGAGAATGATCCTCGCTGTAAAGATTTTGTTCCCTCTTTTGAGATACTGCATCCATAGGTGTAGATCAAGTTCATCAAATTCTATCAGATTACTCTTTTTTTTCCCTCTTCTTTCTTCTTCTAGTTGAGCTCTGATCATCCAGTCACTGAAGCCAGGTTGAGTGGGTATTATCTGCAAGTGTGGGTGTTCTTATGCATATCCCCTCTCTTCTTATCAGCTGGAC
>NW_006408603.1:10052186-10058044 GCF_000296735.1 Chrysochloris asiatica
ATAAAGTAATATATGTATTCAATATAAACACACATAAATAATACACAGATATATACTAAAATGGTTCTTTGACAGGAAAGTTTTGTTCTTCATCTAGCTTTTTATTTGTACTTACTACTTTTAAAGTAAATATGATACATTATTCAAAGTTAAGTTGATAAAAGTACCAAAATAGAAAAGCTGTGACTATTCTTAACAGCCATTTCATTTTTTTCTAGTGTTCTAATCTTTTAGAAATATTATACTGACACACACTGATACTTTAGGATGCATGATTCAGAATAATTCCAGCCTAACCATTTTGACGTTGGATTCCATTTCAATAAATGTAATAATCAGCCTGGTATTTACTCTTAAAAAAAGTGAAAAGTCAAAATTCCACCTGTTTAAAAGTAGCTTTGTTGTGGACTTAGATAAGGAAACAAATATACCAAAAAGCTTTGAAGCAGTCAAATTACTCATTAACTTAGAAAGTGAACATATTTTAAAGATTCTGATGACAGGGACAAGAAAACATGAAATCTCTGGATAAGTAAGGTTACAGTGGCTTTCAGATTCCCCCACATAATGATTAGCTGCTCATATTCTGTCCTGTTTGTATATGCCCTTCAAGTTATACTTGCTTGTATGTATCATTCTCAATCGGTAGTAGATCATATGCCATTGCCTGAAAGGTCAGTTCATGCAGGACAGTGGACACAGGATCAAAGCCACGATCAATTATCAAGAGCTGGGAATGAGTTTTACCCTAAAATAACAAGGCAAAAATATTTTAAGAAACTTCAATTTCTTTCTGTGAATACATTTTTAATTTCTTAGGAAACAAGGTATCTCCCAAGCTCTGTCCCTTTTCTCCACAAGAAAGCACACCAAATAAACTGGTTAATTGCCTTGAGAATGTGAAGCTATTTTTTTAAAAAGAAAAATGGAGAGGAAAAACAAGACTACATAGATTTCTGGTATGGAGCCGTAGGAAAAGCACTTGACCCCAAAGGTCAGTCTGAACCACAAGGTCAGTGGTTCTAACTCACCAGTTGCTTTTAGAAAACTCTACGCAGGGTCACTATGAGTTGGAACCCGCTGGAAGGTACTTAACAACAACACAGCATAGTTAAAGCTTTTATAATTAGATTAAGGAACTATACTCAGTAATATTGAAAATACTTTTTAAAATAAGTAACATTTGGATTGCACTAAATCGGTTTTCTTGTGAATTCAGCTCTATAAACACTAAAACAATGTCTATCAAAAAGAGCTCCAGTAGCAGTGAAGTGAGATACTTCATTTAACTTTTACAGTAACCTAATAGGACAGAATTAAAAGCAGGTATTCAGGTTTAAGATTAAGTAATTTATTCAACTCACACAGCTAGTAAGTGGCAGTGTAGATTTGAACCCATGGCTACTTTATTCAAAGTTTGTGCTCTTTCCATTATATTATTTTAAAGGATTATATTCATGCCAGCTAAGATGGTAAATTACAATTAAATTCTTGTTAATTCACAAACAGTATTCATTACTAACCAATGAATAGTGCTGGGAAAATTTAATACCAGTATTTTTCATACTTTATTTTTTTTAAAAAATGGTAACTTTGGATTATTATTCAAAGTAATAAGAGGTTACAATTCATTTCTTCTTAACTATATACAATGCAATATAAATTACTCAGGCTAGATTTTAAAAATATTTTAAATTAACCATTGACTCATTTAACTCAACTTTGAAAAAGTATATAATATAGTGGCTTAGAGCACAGCCTATGGGATCAGATAGATCTGGGTTTGGGTCCAACCTTGATCACTTTCTTTTAAGTCTTTGGATAAGCTGATTATCCAGTTTACAAACTCAGTATATCTCCTTATTTATTTATTTATTAAACAAAATAAAATCATAGAACTTATGCCTTACAGAATTGTTGTAAAGGCATGGTGTGTAGCACTCCAGTAACATACTGATCTATGAAGGAGCCTTGGTGGCGTAGTGGATTATGAGTTGGGCTGCTAACCTCAAGGTCAGCAGTTCAAATCTACAGTAGCTCTTCGGGAGAAAGATGAGGCTTTCTGTTACTATGAAGATTTACAGCCCCAGAAACTCTATACAGGGTCTCTGTTAGACAGAGCTGACTACACCACCACCACCATACTGAGCTGTATCTTTTCCTTCATTAAATAAGCATTGGCTACTATGTCTCTGTAGGATAAACACTGGACTGCAAAGTCAGTGGTTCAAAACCACCAGCCACTCCTCAGAAACCCTATACTAGGTCGCTATGAGTTGGAACTGACTCAATGGTACTTAACAATAACAGCTATGTACACTGAGCCACTTTGTCTTCACATCTCCAATCAGACTAAGAACATTCACTAGAGCTCCAGAACTAAAAACTAGCAATTTTTAAAAGTTCTCAACTAACATCTCATCTAAGTTCACACAGTCCATTACAGTAAATTTGATTTCCTTTTGATGAATTTTGTCTATTTTTCTGTTTCTGCTCAAAAAAATAATATCCATGCAGTAAACTTTCTCTTCTATTATGTCAGATTCATTCAAGCTCAAGAGCTTCTTTTTGTAGGATACCTTCCAAAACCCCAGTTAGACTAATGTAAGGTCTGACCTGTCCCCATTCTTCTCTCTAGTGTAGTGGTTACAAATCGGGCTGTGAACCTCAAGATCAGCAGTTTGAAACTACCAGCTGTTCCATGGGAGAAAGATGAAACGTTCTGCTCCCATTATGATTTACAGCCTCAGAAATCCTATACAGGGTCACTACGAGTTAGGACTGACTCAACTGCACACAACCACCAGTACCCCCATAAGCAGCATAACTGGACAAACTAAATGAAATCAGTTTCCTAGTAATGGATAACAGCTTATGGCTGAGATACCTGAGCAATGGAAACTGCAGAAGATGGCCTGCATTCTACCTGGACTTTTCCCTGGGCATATTTTCAAACAAAACTGGAAGTAGAGTCTAAGCAGAAAGCAATAGAAGAGGAAGAAAGATCAGCATTTAGGATAGCTGAAGTAAAAGTTTTGAAGATAGGTACTATAAAGAAGCCAGTTAGAAAATATCCTAAAAATGTGTAGAGGGTCTACCTGGGATCCATGGCTAAATCCTAAATTGCAAATGTGCAGGACAATAGTTAGGAAGATCAAACTGAGAACAACTACCGGGGGGGTGGGGGGGAAACACTGGCATTCTGACCTTGACAGAGTAGAAAGAATGGGGTTATGTAACATCCAGCACTAGGATCATGCTTTAGGACTAACAGCAAGTTAACTACTTGGTGTGGTGCTCTGGGTTAATGCGTCAGACTGAAAAGCTGTTTGAACTTCAGGGTTGGAGGTTCAAGCTCACCAGCAGGTCCTCGGAAACCTGATACAGGGTCACTATGGGTTGGAACCGAGTTAAGGGCATTTAAAAACAACAAAACAAAATTCTAAAAGAATATAGAATGTAGGGTTTCTGCAAAGTGTCATCCAAAATGTCTAGCATACAATAAAAGATAACTAGACAAGTTAACCAGGAAAAAATGTATAATACTCAAGTGATGGAAACAGCAAATGAAAGCAAACCCAAGATGACCCAGATACTGGAGTTAGCAAAGTATTCAAAACAACATGTTGTTATTGTTACGTGCCATTGAGTTGGTTCTGACCCATAGTGACCCTGTGACCCTACATAGGGTTTCCAAGGAGCAGCTGGTGAGCTTGAACCACCAACATGCAGTTCAAACCAACTTTGCAGTCCAGCATCATTAACCCCAGTGTCACACCAGGACTCCTTCAAAATAACATATTTACAGTAAATAAGACAAAGCATAGTGGGGGTTCTGTGGATTGTGAACCACAAGGTCATCATTTAAGACTACCAACCTCTCCCAGGGAGAAAATAAGGTTTCCTGCTCCCACAAAGACTTATACCTATGAAACCCTATACAGGGTTGCTATGAGTCGATCAATCCCACAACACTTAGTAAGAACAACAGTAAGTAAGAGAGGAAAAAACAGAGTAAAGGTATAAAAAACACAGAGTAGTTCAGCAAATAATATTCTAAAACTAAATACACATTTATTAAGAATACAATAAATGACTCTCATACATTGCTGGTAGGAATATAAAATGGTACAGTCTTTGGAAAACAGTCTTGCAATTTCTTGTAACATTTAACATATATTTACCATATGACCCAGAAATCTCACTCTTAGGTATTTACCCAAGTGAATGAAATGCCTGTTTTACACAAAAAGCTGAATGTTTATAATGGCTTTATTCATAATTGATAAAAACTTGAAACAATCCAAATGTCCTCTAACCAGTGAATAGAATACAAAACTAAGATACAGCTATGCAATGGAATTCTACTCAGCAATAAGAAGTAATGAAAATACTACTACATGCAACATGAATTAATGTGCATGACATTCTGTTAGGAGTCCTGGTGTGGCACTGTGGATTAATGCATCAGACTGCAAAGATGTTTGAACTGCAAGGTCGTTGGTTCAAGCTCACCAGCTGCTCCTTGGAAACCCTATACAGGGTCGCTATTGGTCGGAACCGATTCAACGGCACTTAACAACAACACTCTGTTAAATGAAAAACTTACACTGTATTATCCTATTTATGTGATATTATTAAAAGTGCAAAACTACAGACACAGAAAAGAGATCAATTGCTAACAGAGTGTAGAGGCTAGATAGTAAGGTTTTCTAAAAAGGGCATGATAGAATGTTCTAGTGACAGAATTGCTCTTATCTTTATTGTGGTGTTGGTTACATGACAGTATGCAATTGTCAAAACCTGTATAGCAACTAAAAAGAGGGCAAATTCGTACATATTAATTGCAACATACTAAATAGGATTTGGAGTCTTGGTGTGGTGCTGTGGGATAATGCGCTGGATTGCAAGGCAGGTTTGAACCATAAGGCTAGTGGTTCAAACTCACCAGCTATTCCTCAGAAACTCTACTCAGGGTCACTGTGAGTTGGCACCAACTCGATGGCACGTAACAGCAACAACAAATAGGTTTAAACAACAGATTGGACAAAACAGAACACAGAAGAAGGTGACTCAAAGTCATATTAATTGAATATATCCAATTAAAGCACAGAAGGGAAAGAATGGAAAATAAAAAAAAAAGAAAATATAGTCAAAAGATCTATAAAACACATGCAACTGGAGTACAGAAGGAGCGTACAAAATGATATAAAAGCAAAAAATCTGATGAAAGTTATCAACCTAAAGATTCAAGAAATTCAGCATAGCTAAAGAAGTTTTTTCTTTAGAAAAAAATAAGAAAACCACATCATAATCAGGCATATATATCATGGTCAATCTATGAAAATTAAAAGATAAAGATAGAATTGTTAAAAAGATATCCTATCTACAGGGAAACAATAAGATGACCGCTGACCTCTAACAGGAGATATCATAGCCAGAAGGTAATGTATTAAAAATTTTACACTACTGAAAGAAAAAAAACAAAAAATCAAAATAAACCTGTCAACCCTAAATACTAAATCTACCAAAAATATTTTTGAAAAAAATGTAGAATAAAGATGTTCTCATGCAAAAGAAAGCTGAGATAATTGATTCAGCCTAAATAGAAAAAGGGAAGAATGATAAGGAATAAATAGTACCAGAATGGATGAATATATGGGGAATATAAAAGTTTACTGAATTATTAAAGCAACAATAATGTATTTCATTTAACATAGTTTTTGTTGTTGTTATTAAGTGCCGTCAAGTCGGTTTCCGACCAATAACAACCCTGTATAGGGTTTCCAAAGGAGCTCTGGTAGCGTAGCGGTTACGAATCGGGCTGCGAACCTTAAGGTCAGCGGTTCGAAACTACC
>NW_006408603.1:10058144-10064731 GCF_000296735.1 Chrysochloris asiatica
TAAAGATTTACAGCCTTGGAAACCCTGTACAGGGTCACTATGAGACAGAACTGACTCCACGGCACATAACCACCACCACCAAACTCTCATGAGTTCTTCCTTTTCATTCTTCAGTTACTGTAATATGGCTTCCCAGCTCTCTGGCATGGCATCTTTCAGTCTCTTAGTTCTCTAACCCAATCCTGAAAGCTGGTATTCTTCAGGTTCCAATCTTAGCCTTCTATCACTTTAGAGATAGCAACAGCTGTCATTTATTAAACTCCTAGACATGCTAACACTTATGTACTTACATGTTATCAAATCCATCTTATAGATGGAAAAACAAACTTAGAGTAAAGAATTTTCTCAGGGTCACAGAACTTGTAACATCTACATTTATTAACTAAGTACTCAATGGCAAGCATTACTCTAAGAGCTTTACATGTAATAAATAACTCAATCCTCTCACTAGCTTCTAAGAAAAAGTATACTCGTGTTATCCCTGTTGTAGAGATAAGGAAAGTGAGATAGAGAGAAGCTATACAGTTTGCCAAAACTGACATAACAGTGCCAATATTTGGACACAGTGCTTCTTCAAAACCCATTATTTTCTCCCACTAAACCACACTCTGGTGTCCACTGCCATCTTTGTGAAGGATTCCCAAATCATGTTAACATATGAATAAACAGTGTCTTTGGTTTACAAAGACATACGACAGACTTTATGCATAATGACTTTGCCTCTTATACAATACCTTTATTTGGCTCTTTTCATCAAGCTTGTAGTAGTTTTCAAGTTTGTTTTCAACAAGCTGTGCAAGTTTATTGGCATTATCTAAAGGTTTGCTAGAAAACAAAAAAAATTTAAACATTATTATTTTGTGACATAGTTTATAGCATCATAAAATTAAAATTTTAAATGAAACTATAAAACATATTAACCTGAAAATTTTAATAAACATGGAAACGTTCGGTAATGTATCAAACATATTTTCCTTATACCCATATGACTGGAATTTAATGGACACTGGTGGTGCAGTGGTTAAGCACTGTGAAAGGTCAGAGCCTCAAACTCACCAGTTGCTCCGCAGAAGAAAGAGGCTGCAGTTTGCTACTATAACGATTACAGCCTTTGAAACCCTAGGGGGGCAGTTCTACTCTGTCCTTTAAGATGGCTAAGAGTCAAAATCAACTCAACAGCAGAGTCTGGGTCTTCTGGCTTGGTCTAGAATTTACAAATGTAAATCTTGCCTTATTTGCTTCAGATGTTTTTAATACGATGATGCCGATCAGTGCCATAAAGTGGGTTCCAACTCAAAGCACCACCATATAATTTCTAAGGAGTGGCTGGTGGGCCTGAACCAGATCGTTTAGTCAGAAGTCCAGTGCTTATCCTATAGAGCCACACCAGGACTCCGTATTTTTAATATAAGTGAAATAAAATATTACAAAGAAAGTTGCAGTTCCCATTCTTTCCCTTCCAAGTCTTGGTCCTTTCCCCTACACATCCATCTAAGATAACCACCATCATAAATTTACTAGTGTACTTTTCTAGTAACTTCTGTTATCCCTTTATTTCCCTATATACATCCACTCCTCTGAGGAACTTAATGGCCTGGTTAGGTTCCAAAGTCCAAGTCATTATGTGAAAATCAGCATTACGTAAAAATGGAAGATGGCTACATCATTACAAAACTACCAAGTCACTGAGAATCATGGCTCAGCCAAGCTGACACATAATTAGAACCATCACAACCATATTACTCTCACCTCAGTGTTTACTGATGCAGATGTACATCATTAATGTGCAAATAGTTGGATAATAGATTTTTCACTATTGTCATAAATGTGAAATGTTAGTAACAAAATAGTGAGGAATACGTTATGTATAGAAAAGGATTTCCAAAAGTTCATGAGAAAATGCAATTAAAAGCTAATAGAATATTTCCATAAACTTTTTGAAGTCCTTAATGTGTGTATAAATACACACACACCTCATGATCCTCACTTCTACGAAGTGTTCTGGCTGCACTTCTCCAAAGACAGATTAATTTGTTCTTCTGGCAATCCATGGTATTTTAAATATTGTTCTCCAACACTACCACTCAAATGCATCAATTCTTCTATAGTCTTCCTTAATCTTTGTCCAACTTTCACATGCATATGAAGCCATTAAAAATATCATGAATTGTATCAGATACATCTAAGCCCTCAAACTGATATTTTTGCTCTTGAACACTTTGATTTCTTGACTGTTGCATCCAAGAGTGCTGATTATAGATCCCAGTAAAATGAAGTCTTTGACAACTTCACTCTTTTCTCCATTTATCAAGATGTTATTTACTGGCCCAGTTGTGGAATTTTTGTTTTCTTTACATTGAGGTGTAATCCATACTGAAGGCTGTGGTCTTTGAACTTCATTAGTAAGTATTTAAAGTCTTCTTTGCTTCTAGCAAGCAAGGTTGTATCATCTGCATACAACAAGTTGTTAATGAGTCTTCCTCCAATCCTGATTCCATGTTCTTCATATATTCCAACTTCTCAGATTATTTGCTCAGCATACAGAATGAATAAGTATGGTGAAATAATACAACCTGGTGCACACCTTTCTTGATTTTAAACCATTCCATTTCTAATTGTTCTGTTTGAATGACTGCCTATTGGTCTGTGTACAGATTCCTTAGGATCACAATTAAGTGTTCTGGAATACCCATTCTTCACAAAGTTATTCTTAACTTGTCATGATCCACACAGAATGTAATCAGTATAGTATTTATAAGAAAAGTAATGTTTCTAGTATCTGAGGTATGAGTAAAGCGCTTGTTTGATAATATCCTAATTAAGGAGACACATACATTCTTTTTCTAAGTAATTACAGAGGATTAAAAAAAAACAGTTATGAATCACTTACTGCCATTGACTCAATTCCAACTCACAGCAACCTTTCATAGGGGTTCTGGGTCTGTCAATCTTTATGGGAGGAGAATGCCTCAACTTTCTCCTTTGGACTGGCTGGTGGGTGTGAACTGTCAACCTTGCAGTTAGCATTCCAGTGCCTATCTTACAGCACCACCAGAGCTCCTTAAGAATAATGTAACTTAAATGTAAAGTATACATCATTTGCAATTTAACAGTTCAAATACTAACTTGATAAATGGCAATGTTCTAATTAAAGAACCTTTTAAAAGAGGACTGATATACTTAAGCTGTGGGGAAATTAAACTTTAGAGTTGTGATTATTCAATGTTGGTAGGAATGCAAAATGGGACAGCCACTATGGAAAACAATGTGGTGTGTCTTCAAAATACTAAAAATAGAACTGCCAAATGACCCAGCATTTCCACTCTTAGTTATATACCCAAAAGATTTGAAAGCAGAGACTCAGAAACAGACTTGTATGGCAATGTTCACTGTAACATTCTTCACAATAACGAAAAGGTGGAAGCAACCCATGAATGTAGAAACATCAACACATGAAAGTATAAACAACAGGTGGTACACACATACAACAGAATACTACTGAACCAGTAGGAGAAATGAAGTCTTGCTATAAGCTACAGTATGGATGGAGCTTGAAGAATTCTTGCTGAAAGAAATACGTCAATCACAAAAGGACATATACAGCATGACATTGCTTACAAAAAAAGTCATGAAAAGGCAAATGTACAGATACCAAAGTTTATTAATAGTTACCAAGGAACGGGGGGTGGGAGGTGGTGGGGTGGAAGAGAACGAGTAATGGAAAAAAACGCATGAAGGGTAGGGTTGCACAGTCAATCATTGTAATTGCTGTCAAATTTAACGATAGGCTCATTTAAGCAAAAGTTGTGTGAGAGATTTACAAAAACAACCCCCCCCCTCCAAAAAAAAAAAAAAAAAAAAAGTAGCTGCTAAAGTTGCTAATATATGAGCGCAACCAAATAACTCCTGGGATTTGGGTCTTTGAGAGTCATGGTTTCATGGGACATCCCAGTTAACTGGTTTAATCACCTATTTGGTGCTTTTGTTCTACATCCTAGTTCACTGTATAGTGCTTGGAGCTTTAAAAGCTTACAAATGGCCATCCAAGGCACAGTAATTAGTCTCTGCTTACCTGAAACAACAGAGGGAGGAGGAAAATCAGGAAAAGGAGCGCAGCTTTATGGAAAATGGCCTCTGCCAGCAGACCAGAAGAACTGAGTGGTGTCTGGTCACCATTACTGATCATTTTAATAAAATATTCCATAGAAAACCTTTATCAAAATAGCAAAAACACAGGACAGAATTCCAAATTCTCATGGACTCCAGACTTTCTAGAGCCATAGAGAGTGGATGTATCCCAGAAGCTATTGTTCTGAGATCACCTTTAAACCTTAAACCAAAAATATCTCATGAAGTCATCTTGAAACTGAATTAATAGTTTAGTAAAATAGGTCTGCCTTGAGCATTATGCTCTTCTATGGGATCAAATTGACAATAGCAACTAGAAACATTAAGTTAAGAACCTTAGTGGGCAGTGAATTTATGTTAATGAAAGAGGGGCAATTCAGAAAAGGAGGGTGAGAATGGAGGTACAACTTATAAGAATGTAATCAATGTTACTAAATTGGACACATGGAAACTGTTGGATTGGTGCTTATTTTGCTATGTATATTCTCAACAACAAAATAAATAATATTTAGAAAAAAATAGAATTAATACTTATTAGTAGTCCTAGTATGGCACTCTAGGGTAAGCAATGCACTGCTAACTGCAAGGTCAGCAGTTCAGCTCCACCCATTTCTCCTAGGACTCGATACAGAGTCGTTATGAGTCTGACCTGACTTGACAGCACTTTAACAACAACATTAGTAGCACTACAGTGCATTTACTATTCCTACTTTTCTTACTGTAATGTACTGTTCTGAGTGCTTTGCAACAATTAACTTCTTCAATCCATGTGTTAAAAGTCAGGACAGAGGCTACCTTTGGTACAAGAAAGGGAGTGGTGAGTGAATTACAAGTGGGAACGCTGAGATGCTGTTAATATTTTATTTCTTGGCTTGGGTCAGGTTACATGGGTATGTTCACATTGGGATAATTTACTGAGCAGTATAAATATAATTTATGCACTTTTCACCAAACTTCACTTTTAAAAACAAGCAAATAAATAAAAGTTTAGCATGAATGACAAACTTAATCTCCTTTTAAAAAAAAAATCTATTTAGAATGGACACTGGACTTAGAAACATTAAAAATAAGACTTTTTAAATTTGGTAGAAATTTGTGCTAAAATATTAAATGTAAGACTGTATTCCATACATGACAACAAAGACCTAATTCGTCAATGCTTTCCTTAAAGCCATGAAAACAAATGTCTGTAAAGCACACCAAATTAAAGTTCTGAAATTCAATAACAAAGACTATTTGTTAGTTTGACACTTAAGACTTATGCTTTAAATCCCACAGATCACAACATAATTTTACAGGAAAAATAAATTCTGAAAACCATTACATATTATAGAGCATCACTTACCTGTATAATGGATGGCAAACAGAAAGCATAACAAACCCAGACACTATTTAGTGTCCTACCTTTTATATCTTACTCCAGGATTTTCATCCAGGGTGGCACACACTGTAACTATCTGCTCAGCCATCACTTCCATAATGGCATCTTTTTCGTTTACATTACTAGGGTCTGGGCTGTAACAATAATAGAACGCATCTGGTACATCAAGAGTATACACCTAAATTAGACCAAAAAAAAAAAGGTGCACCGTCAACTTAGAGACTTGATTTTAGAAGTATCTCAAGGCAAATGCAGCTATTACTTGGACCAATGAAAAAAGAAAAAAAAAAAAACACACCAAACATGCTATTTCCTGAAACAACTATATGTTTACCTTACATCAAATCTCATTTTCTGTCATTCTAATTTCATCCTTTCTTTTCCTTCCTTTAAACTTTAGTTTGTCTTTGTTCAGGATATACACAGCAAAAAGTACACTAATGCAACATGTTCTACAAATACAATTCAGTGACAATGATTACATTCTACAAGTTATTCAATCATTTTCATCCTCCTTTTCCGAATTATTCTTCCCTCCATTAACATAAACTCACTGTACCCTAAGGTGCTTATCTCATCTTTCTAGTCAATTTGATCCCGTATAGATGTTAAAAGAGCATGTTGTTGTTAAGCACCATCCAATTCATAGCAATCCTGTATAGCTCTTCCCAGGAGCAACTGGGAAACTTGAACTTCCAACTCTGAGGTTCAAACAGACCTTGTAATCCAGTGCATTAACCCACACCAGGACTCCTAAAAGAGCACAGACAGCCCTATTCTATTATGTAAGTGAAACTATTCAATTTCAAGATGACTACAAGGGATAATTTTGGTCTAAAGTTTAAAGACAATATCAGGGCAACAGTTTCAGGGATTCATCAACCCTCCATGGCTCCAGAAAGTCTAGCTAGAGTCCAAGAGTACTAAGAATTCTGTTTGTATTCCCCCCCACCCCCGCTTTTTTTTTTTGTTTGAATTTTTCAAGATCAATGACTTCTTCATTGAAAATATCTTATTTTTGTTTATCTTAGCTCTTTATTTTAAAAGTTTTATTGTGAATTATGTGATAGTTTACACG
>NW_006408603.1:10069578-10083302 GCF_000296735.1 Chrysochloris asiatica
TTATAATCAATGTAATGAAACAAATTATATGAATTGTTGAATATGAAACTGATGATGTGCCCTGTAAAGTTTCACTCAATCCACAATAAAAACCTTAAATTAAAAATAAAAAATAAAAAGTAAAGTTAACATTTGGAAAACAGTTTAATGTTAAGCAGATATCAGACAAATTTGCTATTTGGATTATAACCTTTCTTTGTCAAAAATAGCTAAAGCTTGAAAGACAAATCTATCTAGGACTTTTTTAACTTTTGAGTACTGATATCTTATATTTCCAAATAAGAGTAAGCTATTTTAACACTTCTTGTTGTTGCTAAGTGCTGTTAAGTCAGTTCTGACTCCCATCAACCCTGTTGTATAGGGTTTCCAAGGAGTGATGGGGGCTGACCTTGTGGCTAGCAGTCCAGTGCTTATCCTACAGAACCACACCAGGACTCCAATTTTAACACTACATGATATAATACTGTAAGATGCTAAACTCCAAACACAGAACAGAGCACAACAAAATTGAACAATTAACTAGCTATGTAATTTAGGACAAGTTACTTAACTTCTTCACACTTGATTTCCTTATCTTTCAAATGGAACTGAATTAGCATACTTCATAAGTTGTTATGAGGATGAAATGAATTCATTTACGCAGAGCTCTTTAGAGAACACAATATAAGTGCTCACTATCATCATTATTATTAATTGAAACTAATAGAATGTTCTAATGACAAAAACAAACAAAAACTATTCACTTAGTAAATCAAACTAAATGATAATTTATATATTATATAAAAAAATTATTAAACAACATTCATTTTAATATCACAAATTATTACATAAACTAAATGAAAAAACTTATTTTTCTAGAGTCATCCAACAAAACACTGTGCTCAAAATCTTTTGATTTTAAAATCCATTAGGACTTGGTGGCAGATGTGAAATTTAAGCCCCACTTTTCATTAATAATGTGTTAATTCTAATTAATTGCTCGTTCCTCCCTTCAACATTGTAAATGTTTATTTTCAGAATAAGTTCAGCACTCTCTCTCTCTAGAGAGAGAGAGAGAGAGACAGACAGACAGACAGACAGACATCTTCTGAATATACATTATTAACAAATAAGTTCATAAAATCTAATTTTAAAATCCACTATAAACGAACAACAACAAAAAAGGAAGTACCTGAGATTCAAGTGGAATGAAGGAAATATTTATTTCTTTACATCTTCTTACTGACTTGGAGCAAGAAGCCTTAATCTTGTTAAAAAGACTATCAGGGCAAACTGAGAGGGAGAAAATGAAAATTTGAAGCATTTAACTCTTGTGTAAAATGTTATTCTTCTGAACAAATCATTTCACCATCTAAGACTACATATGCACACACACATAGACATACAGTACTTTTACACAAATAATGCACATTTTATGCTTTCGTGCCAGTCATGCTCTCCCCACAAGCAGACAAAAATGATCATAGTGTGTTTAGAAAATACTGTTGGGGAAATAAGCAAGGGTGCAGGTAGAAAATATCCGGATAGCACATGCGTTGTTGTTGGTGGTGGTGGTGGGTTGTGTACCATGGAGTCGATTCTGACTCAGCGGTCCTGCATAGGGTTTGTGAGGTTGTAAATCTTTATAGGAGCAGAAAGTTCATCTTTCTCTTATGGAGCAGCTGGTAGATTCGAACTGTTGACCTTGCAGTTTGCAGTCCAACCAGGGCTCCTTAGCACAAGTGTTACTTGTGTAAAAACAGTGCATGTTTGTGTATTTACTAACTTTCACAGAGTAATTTATTATGACAGAGATAAGTACTGTTCTTCACTTTAGAGAACAAATGTATTCTAGTCATGAGAGCTATAACAGAAATTTCATTTTTCCCATTCACATTAAACCACAAAGGTATTTCCTTAGGGATTTGCTAATAGAGCAGGTTAAAACTGCTAACAAGGAAAATCAGATTCAAACTCATTATTAAACTTTTTCAGCACTTTTACAGAACTTCTTAGGAATTTATACTTTATGAAATCAGCTAAACTACAAAAAGGGTGCAGCCAAACCATACAGAGGTAATTCTTACCCGGACTTCTCTAACGTCACAAAATTCTAAGACTCTAAACCTGGAAGTTCTAGAACTCAGAATCTTTCTTTTCTTCTTTTTTTTAAATACCTCTAGTTGGAATATCAAGGAGCTCTAGTAGTGTAGTGGTTACGAATCGGGCTGTGAATCTTAAGGTCAGCAGTTCGAAACTACCAGCTGTTCCATATGAGAAAGATGAGGCTTTCTGCTCCTGTAAAGGTTTACAGCCTCAGAAACCCTGTGCAGGGTCGCTATGGGTCGGAACCGACTCCACGGTACTTAACAGCAGCAGTAGCAGTTGGAATATCAACCAAACTACTAGTGTTTTTTGCAAGGTCAGCAGTTCAAATTCACCATCTGCTCCTCGGAAACACTATATAGGGTGGCTATGAGTCAGAACCAACTTGGGCACTTAACAATACCACTTGTGTTTTTAACATGATGTTCTTTAGTCTCAAGATTTCTAAAGTCAGAAGAGAGTTAAATGTTACCAATTCCATAAACATGAAGTTCTATATAATACAGATACTTAAGTGACAAATACTTCTATGTGGCATTTTTTTAAATGCAAATTATTATTAGGTATGAAATAAGTGGTGGTGGTTGTGGTTATTTGCCGTGGAGTCGGTTCCAATACATAGCGACCCTGGTACAGGGTTTCTGAGGCTGTAAATCTTTACAGGAGCAGAAAGCCTCATCTTTCTCCCACGAAACAGCTGGTAGTTTCAAACTGCTAACCTTGTGATTCGCAGCCCGATTCGTAACCATTACGCTACCAGAGCTTCTTGAAATAAGTAGTAATAATCCAAAAATGTACTTCCTAAAGTCAGGGTACCTACAGTAACAAAGAATAAGACTTTATTGTGATGGTGGGGTTAATGCTCTGGACTGCAAAGTTGTTTGAACCACAAGGTTGGTGGTTCAAGCTCCCCAGCTGCTCCTCGGAAACCCTATACAGGGTCACTAAGGGTTGGAACTGGCTCAACAGCTCTTAAAAACATTATGTGTCTCTAGACTTCGCTGTGATTCTTTAGCTGTTTTCTATTTGAATGTATGTCACAGTAGGAGAAATGTGGTATATTTTCTCAGTACTTGCTAAAAAGATATGGATATTTCTCAGTCTCCTTCCAAAAGGTCCTATTATATAATCAAATCCCCAACTGAAACCTTAATTAAAAAAAAAAAAATTCTTCCTGTCATCAACATAGTTATTGAGGGATAGCTCTCCACACTGCTGTCTCCACTAACTTTATCCTCCCAAAATAACAGCAGCAAAACTGATGATCAAATTAGTTTCGATTTCAAGCTAGTTTAGAACGGTTTCTTTTAGTGTTTTATTCCCTTACTACAGTTACAAACATATACAAATAATTACCACAAATAAATAGAAAATTCTTAATATTTTAATAGTACTATAAAAATTACCTAAGTAAATACTTCCTAATAGTAGGATTTCATACAAAGAAACAATAAGTTTAATAGAAACTACTTACAGTCAGTGAAGTATATATATGCAGCTTTATATCTGCTCTCCGACTTGTTTGCAAAATCACGTAAAAAGCAATCTACAGACTTAAAAAGGGTCAGATGTTAATACACATTTCTTAAATACTAATTTAAATATGCTGACTTTTTTTAAATAACTAAGATTATTTTATCTCAATAATAAAGCAAAACCTTACTGGCTAGAAATTTATTCAATTTATAGACTAATCCTTTATTTTAGGATACCATATTCTCTACCCAGTGATAGTTAGGCAGTATGTCTGACAGTAGGGATTTAAAAAAAAAAAAAATGCACCACACATGCATTTTTTAAAATATTATTATTATTATTATTCTACACTTTGGGATGAATTAAAAGTTTTCCTACATCAATGAGCAGTCATCTAAGAATGCAGATCTCTCCCTGTCCAGAGGACAGAAGAGTGATGAAAACTGAAGACATTTGCAAACAATTAGTTCAATGGACTCATGGACCGCATGAACATCAGTCTCCACGATTCCAAGACCAGAAGAACTAGATGGTGTCCAATTACCACTACCAACTGCTCTGAAAGGGATCGCATTCAAAGATTCTGGATTGAGTGAGAGAAAATGTGGAACAAAACTCAAAATCATAAAAAGACCAGGCTTACTGGTCAGATAGAGCCTGGTAGAACCCTGAGAGTATGGCCCTTGGTCACCAATCAGATCAGGCACTGAACTCACCTTTATGGCTCAATTTTCAGCCAAGATATAGATAGGTATACAAAGGTGACAACATCATTAGTGAGGTATGCACACCACAGAATGAATGGTCAACCACTCAAATCAAAAGAGTAGCATTTACCCAAGGAAAAAGTTCAGAAGGGTTGGGAAAGAAAGAGGAAGGGAAACAAACACAGGGAGGCAGTGGAATAAATGATGTTACAATGAGGGGATTGTAATCACTGAGATGAAATAAGGCATATGATGTGGTGAAAGTAAAACTGATGATCTGTTTTCTAAACCTTCACTACAAAGTTAAAAAAAAGAAAACACTAATTAAAATGGTAGCAAAATATAGAATTCATAAGAACAAAGGTGTTCTTGAATGAGAAAAAGTTTTTCTACATCAACTAACATGAAATATTAAAATTCAGAGAAAAAAAATCCAAATGTACTCCCCAAAGTTATCCAACATTCTAGATGGAAAATAAACAAATTAATCCTCTTTTTAAGTTGCTACAGAAGTAACATTTCATTTCTTTTAACCCTGTCTTATTGAGTATATCAGCAATTAAAAATCCAATTAGAAACTAAAGTATTAAAGCCTGTTATAATTATTTCACAAATTTAGAAATCGGTATATATTATGTAAATTGGGACTACCATCCAATTGTCTAATTGCCATTCTTAATGGAAATAATTAGTCTGAAGGACTAATGGATCAAAAGAACTTCGGCCTCCACTACCCTGAAACCAGAACAACTAGATGGTACCCACCTACCACTGCTGACTGAACATACTGGGATCAAAACAGAAGGTCCTGGAGAGAGTGGGTGAAAAATATGAACCAAAACTCAAAATCATTACAAAAATCAAATGGATTGGTCTGACAGAGACTGCTGGAATGCCTCAGACTAGAGCCCTTAGATATCCTTCAAGCCTGGAACTAAACTCACCCCCATGGCTCAACAACATGCCTATAAAATGAATGAAACACCAGAGAGAAATGCACTCCTTAGAACAATGAATCACACTGGACCAAAAGGGCAATATTTGCCCAACAACAAAACTAAGACGGCAGGAAGGGGCAGTAAAGGATGAAAGAAATGGCGAAGAAAGGGAGGAACTGTGGAGAGTGCTATTATATTGTGGGGATTGTAATCAACGTCATAAAACAAAATGTGTACTAATTTGTTCTGTAAACTTTAACCACACAAACATCAACTAAGAGACTGAACTAATGCTAACTTACAAGGGCTTAATTTTTGGCTTTTATGAATAGTTTTAGGATTCAGCTCTCTCTAACAAAACAGGTTTGTTGTTAAGTGCTGCTGAGTCGGTTTCAACTCATAGAGAACCTGTACAGGGTTTTCAAGGAACGGCTGGTGAGTTTGAACCACAAACCTTGCAGTTAGTATGCCAGTGCTTATCCTACAGAATCACAAACAAGTTAAAATGAGTATTAGTTTCCTCTTCCTACTTTCATTTGGTTTATTATTATTTCTAATACACAAATTTATTGGTTATTTCAGAGTCCTGGTGTAGCATCACAGGATGAGCACTCAGCCGCAATGTTGGGCTGGACTGCAAGTTGGTGGTTCAAACTCACCAGCCGCTCCTTGGCAACACTATACAGGATTGCTAAGAGTCAGAACTGACTAAACAGCACTTAACAGTAACAACAAAAAATTGGTTATTACTATTTCTATAACTTAATAAATAAAGATTGTTTCTTAATTCCTTATCCTTCTTGAACACAGTGAATCTGTTTAAGACATCATTCTGAGTAGTTTCTAAGAAAGTACTTTATAGATTATGATATAAAATATGCTCATTTTTCACTGCTCTCTAGTTTGTCATATGCATTTTGATTCTTCTTTGATGCAAGGTTTATCTAGGGATATGTTACTTAATTTCCAAGTAGTTAGGCTTGTTTAAGTCATTTGAAAAATAAATTATTTATAATTTTACTGGATTATGAACAATGAATGTGTCTAGTTAAATCTTCACTTTTGGAATTTATCAAGATTCTTTGTTTCTAAGTACACTGTTTGGTAAAAGTTTCATGGAAATGTAAAAAAATGTACATTCTCTCTATTAACAGTCCCTGACTCATGATGATGTTCTGTTCTAACAACTCCATCGTAAGTTGGTTCTGATATACGTCAAATACCTTTTTTTCCTCATTATTACTGTCTTCTACGCCTCCCCTCATGATTATTGCTTTGTATAAATCTGATTTTTGAACATCTGCAGGTGAACATCTGCAAATGATAACATCAGCAAATTGCATGCTAAAAATACTGTATGTAGTACATATATTTACTAACAATAAGATGTATAAAAAATAAAAAAAAACCACCAGACAGTCATAAACA
Source organism: Chrysochloris asiatica (assembly GCF_000296735.1). Classification (NCBI taxonomy): domain Eukaryota; kingdom Metazoa; phylum Chordata; class Mammalia; order Afrosoricida; family Chrysochloridae; genus Chrysochloris; species Chrysochloris asiatica. Next base: position 10,076,213 of record NW_006408603.1, read on the forward strand.
TGGTTTGTCCTAACTCAAATCATTCTAAGAGAGTACCAGTATACATGAACTAGCTACTATTATATTTCTTGAATCAAAAATAGTAATTATCTAAGTTCTTTGTCTTTACTTAATTTTGGTCCACAAAATCTGTTGAAAGCGATATAAAAGTTTTGTCTATTTTATTAGTTGCTATGTGCTTTGGTACATATAAATTTATTAATGCTGTATCTTCTTAAATTTGCCATTTACAATGTCATAATATCCCTCATCATCTTGTTTTGGGCTTCAAAAGTTGAATTCTACCTTGTCTACTACTAATATATGCAATCGTGGTGAAATACTGGGTTATATATTAGGCAAAGGATAAATTTGAATTAATGGAAGCCTAAATTAGTGACCTTAAAGATAAATCTTTCAATACTAGTAAATTAGAAGAACAATCTGGAAAAGAATAAAAAAATCCAAAGTAATTCTGAGATTTATGTGAGATACCATGTAGAGTAATTTACATGTGATCAGAATTTCAGAATAGGAAAAGACAATAAAAAGCATGGATAAATTTGTTTAAGAGTTGCTGAAAGAAAACTTGTCCTAAAATCATGTAAAATGAGAAGACAATCATTCAAGAAGCTGAACAAACACCAAACAGGTAGAGCTCAAAAGAAAATCACCAAGACCTATCATGATCAAATCTTCCAAAACTAAAGACAGCAAAAAATTCCTGAGAGCAGCTCAAGAAAAAGGAAACACTACCTACAAAGACCCAATAAGACTAACCACTGATTTTTCAGCAAAAATATGCAGGCAAGAAGGCACTGGGATAACATATACAAAATTCTGATTGAAAAAACCTGCCAACTAAGAATTATATACCCAGCAATACGATCCTTCAAATACAATGGCAAAATTAGGATATTTTCAGATAAGCAGAAAGTAAAGGAATTTGTAATAACCAGGCCAACTTTACAAAAAAAATACTAAAGGGTGTTCTTTAGACTGAGAACCAACACCAGCAGACATCAACCTGAAATTAACATACATGACAACACCACCCAGAACTTAATCCAGATATAGAAATATCCGAAGTAAAACAAACATATCCAACTGAAAACAAAGAACCAGAGATATCAATTTATAATAAAGTCACTACAAAGCAAAGAGGGAATAGTGTATCTACAGAACTTTCAAGTGACAAGGAAATCAAGTAGATTTCAAGACAAAACAGACTGTTTTAAATGGCAAAAAAAGTTAATAAATTACAGAGTTACCTCAAAGAAAATTAATATACCTGTACATTAAAATAAAAAGAGAGGAAAATTAGAAAGCTTTAGTAAACATTAAAACAACAGTAATGAAGAAAATGAACAAAGAAAGAAACCAGCAGCATCACAAAAAACACACAGCAAAATGACAGTAATCAATTCATACCTATTGATAATTATACAATGTAAATGGATTAAATGCACCAGTCAAGAGACAGAGAAAAGCAGAATAGGTACAAACTTTGGTACATACACACTATAGATTACTATGCAGCACTGAAGAATAGACGAATCTGTGAAACATCTCATAACATGGATGAACCTGGAGGACATTATGCTGAGCGAAATTAGTCAATCAAAAAAGGACAAATATTATATGAGACCATTGTTGTAAAAAGTAAGAAAAGGTTTTATTAATAAGAGATACTTTGCATGATGGGTATCAGGGGAGGAGGGAAGGGGAAATTACTCACTGGGTAGAAGGTTAATTTGGGTCACGGGAAAGGCAATATACAAGAAGGAGGTTAGCATAGGAAAGACGAAGGTAGTGGAAGACACAGGGAGGAGTACAGAGTTGAAGTGAACAGAGGTAAAACTGTTAACTGCTGGTATATGGAAGGGATTAAAATCATTGTAATAAAGTGTATGATTGTTCAATATGGAACTGATCATCTGTTCTGTTAACCATCACTCAATTTACAATATAAAGTTTTTTTAAAAAAATGGTATGTGTAACTAACTGTAGGATCAGCACTGGACCATGAACCACAAAATCAGTTCAAACCTACCAGCTGCTCCTCAGAAACCCTATACAGGGTCGCAATGAGTTGGAACTGACTTGATGGCACTTAACAACAACAACATGCATGCTAAAGGAAAGTCATTAAGATAAATAAAAAATTAATCCAAAACTATTAACTTTTTCATCTCCCCGAAATTACGATTCAATAGGAACTGCATGAATAAAGAATTACTCAAAGAAATGCTATCATTTTACACTATTAAATTCTGCTTTCACATATAGAAGGAGGAGGATTGTAGTCACATATAAACTCTCTTTGGGAGAAGTACAAATAAAATAATCTTCTAACCCAGAAACATCTTCCCTAAACAAACTAATTTATGACAATATTTTTTTAATAAAAGATATTGCATTGCTTTACTTTTCCTATTAGAAAAGCATGGCAGTGGTGAAAAAAACTAAAGAATGTAGTTCTTAAAGATTCAAATTACTCACCTTTGATGTTGGAGAGATAAAATAAAGAGCTTTCATTTGTCTGACAGGTTCACGATTCTTATATATATTCTCCACCACTAACAACAAAAGAAGTCATATTTACAACCACATATGTTTACACTTGAAATAATTTTTAAATAAGCTTTTCTGACTGTTTCATTTATAACAGTAGAGAAATGCATCCACATATACTGGGCTTATCATTCTCTTTGTTTTCACTGGATAAATAAACCTCTCTGAAAATGTATCTAGAACATCATGAGAAAATAGATTTAGCTCTTATCCCTGGTCAGCCAGGTCTACCAGCCTAAGCAATTGAAAAACCATGAAGAAAAAAACAAGTAAATTAAAAATGAAAATGCCTTTCTCTTCAAACTGTATTAGTAAAAACAAAAGCAAACCATTGGCATTGAATGGACTCTGACTCCTAACAACCCTTAGGACACAGTAGAACTGGTCAATGGTTTCCAAGGCTCAGATCTTTACAGTGGGGTTCTGATACAGTGCTGTATGGTAAGCACTGGACTAAAGATCTATCTGAACCACAAGGTGGGTGTTTAAACCCACCAGCTGCTTCTCAGAAACCCTACATAGGGTAGATATGAGCTGAAACCGACTCAACAGTACTTAGCAACAACAATCTTTACAGCAGCAAACAGCCACATTTTTCTCCCCTGGAGCAGCTGGTGAGTTAGAACTGTCAACCTTTTTGTTAGCTTAATCTTCGAGTCAACAGGCTCCTCCTATTCTATTTATGTTGTTGTTGTTAAGTACCACCAGTCTATTCCAACTCATAGCAATCCTGTACAGGGTTTCAGAGGAAATAGCAAATATCAGATATCAGGTGATATCAGATATCAGGTGAAACATTTTACATGGATTATTTGATCAAATCTCATAATATCACTAAGTAGTTTATGATTGTACACACTGGTACTTAAAGAAGTTAAGCAACTTACCCAACATCACATAGCTAGAAAGCAGAACAGGCAGGACTCAAATCCTGATCTGTCTGGGTCCGGAGCCCAAGTTTTTAACTACTATTGTTGTTAATTGCCATCGACTCACTTAGTCACTTCCAACTCATAGGGACCCTGTATAGTGTTTCCAGGAAGCAGATGGTGGGTTTGAACTTTTGACCTTGTAGTCCACAGTCCAGTGCTGATCCTACAGCGTCTCTACTATAATAATCTTCAAATAAATTGCCAGTTAACTCCTTTTAAAATCACACATTAATATTAATAAGTATATTTAACAATAAAATGTCACTAGAATTTAGTCAATTATGTTTATTGAAATTATGAAATTTATAAACTAATCTAATATAAAACAAACTCTAAATTGTCAAAGGAACTATTTGAAGCCATGTATTTCTGTTTTCAAAAAACTGTGAAATGCATGTGTGTGTGGTGCTGTAGAATACGCACTAGATTGCTAACCACATAGTCAAACCCACCAGCCGATCCTTGGAAACCCTATACAGGATGGCTATGAATAGAAACCAACTCAACAGCACTTAACAATAATATGGTGAGCTTGAACCACCGACCTTGTGGTTCAAATTATCTTGCAATCTAGAGCATTAATCCATAGTGCCACACCAGAAGGCATACATATATATTTTGTTGTTCTTGGTGTTAAGTGCCATCGAGTCGATTCCGATCCATAGCGATCCTGTATAGGGTTTCCGAGGAGCAGCTGGTGAGCTTGAACCACTGACCTTGCAGTTCAAACGGCTTTGCAGTCTGGCACATTAACCCACAGTGCCACACCAGGATGGATTTATATATATACGCACATACACACAAAACAATATCATTTTTTATGTAAAGCTACTATTTTCAAAATAATCTATTTTATTTTGCTAAAAATACAAACTACATATTTTTAAAAAAATAATTTAAAGTATCATTCTACAAACTAAGAGTATTGTATTTCAAGGTTCACATTGGCAAGGCCTACAAACAACAATCTGACATACTGAAAAAAAACGAACTTTGAACTTCTCTTTTAAATATGGCAATTTATTTTTTCATTCCTAAATTTATACTAGTAATGTATAGACTTATCATAGCTGCTATTAGATATGATAAGAATTAAGATCCCCTAGGAAATATTTACCTTTATCTCCAGTCCCACAATTATAATCTTACTTTTAAAAGATTAAAGTTCAGTCTGAGCTAGCTTAGTTCCATTGATTAATACTCAAAATGAAGTATTTTTCCGTCTTTTTAGATGCTGCAAAATAAGCACAGTACTACTAACTGCAAAGTCAGCAGTTCAAACCCATCAGAGAAAGATGAGGTCTTCTGCTCCAGTAAAGATTTAAAACCTCAGAAACCCTATACAGGGTCACTATGAACCAGACTCGACTAGGTGGCACTGAGTTTGGGTTTTTTTGTTAGGCTACAAATACTACTCAATTTGGTGAATAATGCTAAAATACTTGAAAATACTGTGATATGATTTAGAACAGATTCTAAAAAATTCTGAAATGTCTGATTCCTCAATTCACTGAAAAGTACATACGTATCAAATATCTATTAAATAATTTTTGAAAAAGAAAGGTTTCAGTATTCCTATAATAATGATAAAGGGCTAATCTAATTCCCCATTATTTTAAAGGTTTTTACTTGACTTTATTATCCACTGGAATAGCAATCTAACTGCATTTTTCCCTTGTCTATTTTTTTAATGTTCAAGACACTACTGAATATTTTCATAAATGAGACCTCAATGTCGTCAGAGTCTAATCACTAAGCCCTCCAATGCCAAGTCTAATAGAGGCATTCTCAGGCAAGTTAATCTAAAACTCAAAAGGACTATGACAAGTACAGGTTAGTAGCTATTACTATGATTAAATCATGACAGTGACTTTGGATGATACTGAGTTCTCAGCAATGTGCTCCACAGGATATAGTTCTAAAAATGCTTTCCAAAAAAAAAAAAAAAGCTTCCTATGGTCAAATAAATTTAGAAAACTGAATACTATCTATCCCCTTATCACATATGTTGCTATTGTTAAGTGCCATGGAGTTATTTCTGATTCACAGAGACCATATAAGGTTTCCAAGGAGTAGCTACCTGGTGGGTTTGCAGTTAGTTGTTGTTGTTGTTAGGTGCCGCTGAGTCAGTACCGACTCATAGCGACCTTATGCACAGCAAAACGAAACACTGCCCAATCCTGGGCCAACCTAACTACTGTTGCCACGCTTGAGTCCATTGATGCTGCCACTTAGCCAATCCATCTCTTTGGGGGTCTTCCTCGTTTTCTCTGTCCCTCCACCTTAACAAACATGATGTCCTTCTCCAGTGACTGGTCCCTTCTAACAATATGCCCAAAGCAGGAGAGATGAAGTTTGGCCACCTTGGCCTCCAAGGAGCACTCTGGCTGCCCTTCTTCCAAAATGGATCTATTGGTTCTTTTGGCACCCCATGGCACTTTCAATATTCTCCTCCAACACCATAACTCAAAAGCATCAATTCTTCTACAGTGTTCCTTATTCACTGTCCAGCTTTCGCATCCAAATGAGGTTACTGAAAATACCATAACTTGGGTCAGGCGACCTTAGTCCTCAAGCTGACATCTTTGCTCTTCAACACTTTAAAGAGTCTTGTGCAGCAGATCTGCCTAATGCAATACGTCGTCTGATTTCTAGACTGCTGCTTCCATGACTGTTGATAGTTGACCCAAGAAGAATGAAGTCCTTGACAACTTCAATCTTTTCTCCATTGATAAGAATGTTGTTTACTGGTCCAGTGGTGAAGATTTTTGTTTTCTTTATATTGAGATGTAATCCATACCGAAGGCTGTGCTTTTTAATCTTCATCAGTAAATGTTTTAAGTCCCCTTCACTTTCAGCAAGCAAGGATGTATCATGCATATCACAGGTTAATAAGTCTTCCTCCAATCCTGATGTCACGTTTTTCTTCGTAGAACCCAGTATCTCAGATTATTTGCTCAGTATACAGGTTGAATAAGTATGGTGAAAGAATACAACCTTGTCGCACACCTTTCTTAATTTTAAACCAGTGTTCCCATGTTCTATTCGAACAATTGCCTCTTGGTCCATGTACAGATTCCTCATGAGCACAATTAAGTGTTCCTGAATACTCATACTTCATATGTTGTCCATGGCTTGTCATGATCCACACAAACGAAAGCCTTTGTGTAGTCAATAAAGCACAGGTAAACATCTTTCTGATATTCTCTCCTTTCAGCCAAGATCCATCTGACATCAGCAATGATATCCCTTTTTCCATGGCCTCTTCTGAATCCGGCTTAAACCTCTGGAAGTTCTCTGTCAATGTATGCTTGCAGCCGTTTCTGTATTACTTTTAGTAAAACTTTACTCGCATGGGATATCAGAGAGATTATCCGATGATTTCTGCATTCCGTTGGGTCACCTCTCTTAGGAAAGGGCACATAGTTGTCGGCCAGATAGTTGTCTTCCAAATTTCTTGGCAGAGAAGAGGAAGTGCCTCCTGTGCCGCCTCACTTCCTTGAATGATTTCAATTTTTATTCCATCAATTCCTGGAGCCCTGTTCTTTGCCAATGCCTTTAAGGCACCTTGGACTTCCTCCTTCAGTATCATTGCCTCTTGATCA